>NC_140265.1:4428519-4696019 GCF_949987555.1 Borostomias antarcticus | reverse complement strand
TCAACTCGTGTATAGCTCTAACTAGTAGCCCATAGCCATTAAAACGGCTTATTGTTTTATTCATATATCAACTAGATAATTCGATAATAATGAGTAGCCTAGCAGGCTATTAAAGGAATTCAATAGGGCCTAATAAGCCTTAAGTTGTAGCCTAGGCTACAGTACAATCACTAGGCTCAGCTAGAAGCACCAGCTCACCTGGCAATGCTGTTGAACTCACCTGCTCAGGTACTGTAAGAATCAGTTTGTCTCTCACCTCGGTTTCTCACCTGGAGTGACATGATAGAAAGAGCATGGCTGTGTTTAGTTAGGATACATAGAGTCAGAGGGCCTGACTGTCTCCTGTCTTTCTCCAGGGCCTGATGATGTGAGGTTGGTGGGAGGAGGCAGCCGCTGTGCTGGTAGAGTGGAGATGAACCACCAGGGAGAGTGGAGAGGTATGGTCAGTTGGTCTGTCTGGACCATGCGTGATGCAGCTGTAGTGTGTAGACAGCTGGGCTGTGGCTCTGCTCTTTCAACAAGAGGGACTCGTAGTGGTGAAGACCGTCCTGTATGGGTGTTAATATCTCCCTGTGCTGGATCTGATTCTGCACTGAGGGAGTGTGGAACAGTGTATGGAGGGATTAATTCTACTGATGTCCTGGAGGTGGTCTGCTCAGGTAATACACACATCATGTCATTATATTCACTACTCAGTTACACTGTTACAGTATTATTACATTAAAGATGTCTGTCTTATTGCATACAAGCTGATGTTATCTGTTGAAGGGATTCACATTGTATGAAACGGCAACATTCTGATAGATATTGGTGTATTCTATAATACTACTACTGTCCTGGAGGTGGTCTGCTCAGGTAATACACACATCATGTCATTATATTCAGCTGATGATCTTGACAGTCACACATTTCCTAGTCTGCACCTGTCACAGTAGCTGTGAGAGCTTTACAAAAAGACTATTACACTACATTACACTGTTACAGTATTAAAGGATTATCTCTGGTATTAAAGATGTCTGTCTTATTGGATACAAGCTGATGTTATTTGTTGTAGCGTCCACTTTGTATAAAATGGCTACATTTCTATATAAGTGTCATTATTGGACAGATACCTACCCACTTGTGCTGATGGAGCTTATATGAACAGCTTACTGCATGGTGGTTTAAATGTAAATGTGCTGGTCTGAGGGAGTGTACACCAGGGTTTAAAGAGACTCATACTCATGGTGTCCTGGCAGTGATCTGCTCAGTTATGTTTCAGAAATATCACGTGATGCTACTGTATACTGCTGTCTCAGTCACTAAAGTAGCCCATGCTGCCCTGTGAGGGAGGGAGGAGAACACAGCAGATCTCATCATCACACCTGAATCAGAGAGGTTGATCTTCTCTGTCTTTGCAGATCTCCTATTCCAGCCTATTGTCTCCCTGTCTTCCTCCATGCGAGGGGTCTCCGAGGGCCAGCAGCAGGGGCTGGTGTACAAGGACCACAGCTTTGACATCAGCTGCTCCATCCAGCCACAGTACCCAGGAGGCTCCTTCCACCTCACCTTCACCGGCTCCAACACAACCCTGAGACACACCCACCCAGCTGTCATTCACTCTGCCAACTTCCTGTTTCCTGCTGCAGACCACGCCCACCAAGGAAACTACAGCTGTGTTTATGAGGTCTACGTTTTCTCTCATAACTTCACCTCTGAGAGTGAGCTCCTCTCTGTCACTGTCGCAGGTAACTGATGGACTTTTAGAACCACAATCCCTACCTTTTTCACTCAACCAATTGGTTGGGCTGCTATGACACATGTTTGTAAACCACTGGGTTGGTCTTGAGTGAGTCTAACGGTCATTTGATTCCTGTGGTGATCTGGGGGTGGGTGACCACAGAATTATAATATGGATGTCAGTAGCACTACCTTAAGGTCACTGTCTCTCTCCACAGTCCACAAACAAAGTAGCAGCACTTTTGACATGAAAGCAATATATGATGATGTAACTTTTCAGTTGACAGCTTAATCTGATCTGATGATTCTCAGTTTCCTCATCCGCTGTGTTTCAGTTCCAGACTCTCCTCTGACAGATTTCATCATCAGAGTGGTGATGCTGGTGGTGATGCTGATCTTGGTGATATCCACCCCTGCCCTCTATCTGTTCTTTAAGGTACAAGTTATTACCCAGTCAGTCGGGGGAATGACAGCCGTGGCACAGAGGTCAAGTCTTTGCTTAACTACCACGTTTGCCTATCTGCTTGCTGATAGACTTGTTGTGTTCATGTACAGTAGGCCTGTGATAATGAACCTGCTGCTCATTTCTCCAAGTCTCTCCCCCTGTTCCTGATTCTTGTTGTTGTGTCTCTCCAGACCACCAGGGGGCGGAGGCCAGCAGAGAGGGAGAGCATGGAGATGGAGGCCCTGCATTCCAGTGCTGAGGTGGGGCCAGGAGAGGAAGGAGCAGCCCAGAGGATGGAGCAGGAAGAAACTGCTGTTTAGAGGCTGATCTGAGGTCAGTCATGTGGTGTCCCTGCCAATGGTGACTGACAGCTTTGGTCTGATCCTGAATCTTTGAAGTTCCACCCCGTCTATTTTTATCAGGAGTTTTTTTCTTCTTTTTGAAGTTGTTATCTTTTCAGATTGCATTAATGCCTGTTTGTACTGTACTTGCATGATCCATTATTATCATTGTTATTACTGATGTATTTTATGTTTGCTGACAGTAACAAAGTTGTTAAATGATTGTATGAATACACCTTTATTTTTATATTGAAAAATACTTTTGAATGCTGTAAAACACAATGCTTTTTTATTCAAGGACAGTCAGCCAGGGCTGGAATTATCTCTGCAGGGTTCGATATCCTCACCTTGATGTTGAGAAACTCATCAACTTTTTTATTTGGCTCTTGAGGTCCCGGGAGTCAAAAGTGAACTTGGAAAGAGTGCTTTTAGTTCTGGTGCTCCTAGAGCATGGACTAGTTTAGTTCTGGTGCTCCTAGAGCATGGACTAGTTTAGTTCTGCTGCTCCTAGAGCATGGACTAGTTTAGTTCTGGTGCTCCTAGAGCATGGACTAGTTTAGTTCTGGTGCTCCTAGAGCATGGACTAGTTTAGTTCTGGTGCTCCTAGAGCATGGACTAGTTTAGTTCTGGTGCTCCTAGAGCATGGACTAGTTTAGTTCTGGTGCTTCTAGAGCATGGACTAGTTTAGTTCTGGTGTTCCTAGCGCATGGACTAGTGACGTTCGGCTCCCCTCCCTCTGTGCTGACCCCAGTTCTGGGGCTCTTTAGGTCCTATGAGGTTAGATAACAGTTTTCTAGTGTCATACAAACTGTGAGTCCCTATCAATATCTTTGCTATCATGTAGCCTGTAGATCAAAATCACCTTGTACATGGCTACAAGGTTCTCTGTGTGCTTTATCCAGGCTGCCTCCGTCGTCCCCTGCAGCCCAGCTTCTAAGATGTAGGTCCTACATAAATCAATATCCAAAGTAAACAGACCACTGGATTGCTTCTGAACAACAATGCATACGTTAGTTAACTTACTCCAAGCCTTTCAGCGTGACGTTTCTCTTCCCCGTAAACAGGGAAGAGTTGGCCGTCCTCCAGAGGGAGGACCGGCTGATGTTGAATGGGGGAGAGAGAAGGCAGAGATGAAGGCTGAGTGGAGGGAGGAAAGGGGGTTGTTTAAGGAGAGGGAGGACCGGCTGATGTTGCTTCTAGAAGCCTCAGTCAAAAAAACCTGTTTTACCTTGTAACATTAATGTTTTTATTTTTTATTAAATGTATTTTCTTGAATTAAATTGGTGTTTGTGTGTCATTCCTTGTAATGTATTCCCAGTCAAAGAACAAATGTCACTTTACCTAAAACCAGTCATTAGAGTAAAAGAACATTCCTAATGGACATTGTAGTTTGCAATTAGGCATAAAAGACGGAACACACATGTTGGTTCACAATGCTTCATTGGAATTATTCAGAGACGGTTATGAAAGCATCACTGTTTAATGTGTCTGACTAACGACTACTTGATAAGGGAGTTACATGTCCAAAGCGCTCTGCGTGTTGTGTTAAGACCTTCCAAGTTACTGTACATGACCTGTAGACATATCAAGACAATGTGTCTGATGTGTAGATATTACACTTTGTTGAAATGTAAATACATCAAGAAGTAACCTTTACATGTATAATGGAAGAAAAACAACCATAAACATTTCTTGGATATTTTTATTACACAATGGTCTTCAAATATACTTTTGACTTGTTTATATTGGTCAGATCATTAGCTTTCCTTGCAAAAGGTAGACAGGAGATGCAATGAGAACGCTGATCTGTTGTCTCCCCCCAAAAAACTTAGAGAACTGATTACTATGTACAGTGTTACACATACATTTAAATACAAATACATTTAAACAAATGCCTCAAGGCTGCCTATAACCAACTGATCGGTGTTTAAAGCCTCAAGGCTGTCTATAAGGAACAAGGCAAAGCACACTCATGAACTGATAGACTGACTACTTATGGCAGGATGGGGGTAGTCGTGCTCACCAAGCGCTGGGATCCAGGCAGCTTGTGCTGATGCTGCCGCTGTGAGACACTCTCTGAGGCCATCTCCAGGGTTGGGATGATCTGCAGCAGCAGGACCATGGCCACCATCAAGGTCTTCAACCTTTAAATGGTTAAATGCAATTAGGCCTACTGTAAGTCGCTTAGCAGACACACAAAAGTGTCTGCTAAATATATGACTAAGGTAATGTTGGACAACAGTGTCTGCTAAATGACTGATGTAATGTTACCTCCAAAGACTAGCACCTGTCTGTGAATGACAAGACCATTGTAAAGGGTGAGTACTGAGAAAAGCTCTAAATGCAATGAATTATTATTATTATTGTTATTGCTATTATTAGCACCTCCATGGTCTTGCCCCATCCTCCTGACCATCACCAAGGTTCCTCTGTGTCGATTTTGACAATCTGAAGTCCCTCCTTGTGTCCGCGCCGTCAAAATAGGTCCTCAGCAGGGACGTGGACGTTGACTTGGGTGTAAGGACCTCTGTCTTCCATGTGAGCCTACAGGGGGAATATTATTAGGGCAAACTTTAACTCATTTGTGCGTATGGCATATACTTGTGTTTACAATATGATAATAGATAGATGTCATTATCTGTAGAGCTAAAATGCAACATTACAAAGCAGGCGTGTAGTGATGAGTAAACCCAGGTAAACTCAGTTTACCCACCTCTTTAAAATGAGTTGAGTTTCCCATGCCGGGGTCATCCCTATATTCCCCGGGTCCTATGTTCCCCCCAAAAAAGGGTTCTATGTTCCCCGGGTCCTATGTTCCCCCCAAAAAAGGGTTCTATGTTCCCCGGATCCTATGTTCCCCGTGAAACGCGAAAGATAAACGTGATTATGCCATGGCATGATTTAATGCGAAAAAATCTGGTAAAATATGTTGATTTAAAACAATAGCTAATGGAAGAAATTAAGAAACCACTGGAGGCCGAGTGTGTTGTTTCTTGTTTTCTTACACACAAAAAATGCAATGATTAGGTAATGGAATATGTAGGGTTGAATGTTTTAGTTCTTCTCCTTTTTATTTTTTATTTTCTGAAGTTAGCCTATCACCAAATAAGATAACTGTTGTCTATATTTTTTCATAGGCCTATGTGTGTGATGGCCTATTTATTAAACTTCAGTTATTTCAAGCGCAAAGTGGTCGAGTGACTATCATTTGTACTGCGAGCGGATCCTCTCTCCACAGAGATTTTTTATTATCCCAACTCACAGAAGGATGGGTTTGGACTGGGACACTGTCAACTTCACAAAGGCATCAAGCAGCTTCTCCATTCATTGACATAAAACCAATAGTAGGCTAGCCTACAATCTAGAATAGCCTACATTATAGTCAGAGCTGCTTTGGGTAGCCTACTGAGGCGTCATGCATTGCGCATCACTAGGCTAGGTTATGTCTGATCCATGTCAAGTTAACATGCAACATTTCTGAAACTTGATGTGAAAAAATGCCGAAATCATGCAAGCCTCGCATTTTGCACGGAATTCTGCGATTATTGCGATGAACATGCAACCTTTCTAAAATAGGTGCATAATCTGCCCCTTTTGTCATTAACATGTGATGGCATAATCACGTTTTTCTTTCGCGTTTCGGGGTAACATAGGACCCGGGGAACATAGAACCCTTTTTCAGGGGGAACATAGGACCCGGGGAGCATAGAACCTGGGGAACATAGGACCCGGGGAACATAAGACCCGGGGAACATAGACATGTTCCCATAGGAACGGGAACGATGACTATGTTTTTAGGCTAATACTCTTCACAAAAACACATAATACTCTTCTCAGATTGTAGTCTAGATCGTATGATAAGAAATGACTGTCACTTATAAAAAATGCGATGATCTGACTGAAGACTTCCACTAGTATAGTTAGGGAATTTTAGCTAATTGTATTGACCATCTGCACAACAAAAAAAGAAGCTTACCAATAGCTTTCTTCACCCATCCCCCATCCCCCCAAAAAACATAGTTAGACATCCCACAAGCTAATATTGGCAAAAGTTTATTTTCCAATTTTTTCGCCCAGGCCCTCTGAGCATCCCAACTTTGATTGGCTCCCAAGAATTTTCCACAAGGATTTGGGTTTGCACTAATTGATATGTGTTAGTAGACACCTAGATGAACACATTGGTGAAGAAAGCTATTGGTAAGCATTTTTTTTTTTACAGATGGTCAATACCCAATAAAATTCCCTAACTAGACTGAAGCTGGGCAAGAGTGAGGACAGATTGACACTGGCGATGTTCCGAGCTTGTCCACTAGGTGTCATCACAGTTAAACCTTCGACGCTATCAGCCCAACTTTCAAGCACCCGTGTGCAGGTAATAAAGAAACACTCTTATATCTTTCTTACAGGATGACAACCAAGATGGCTTTGTTAAAGTGAAGAAAAGAGACTTGGAGAGGCTGACCACAGAGGTCATGCAGCTCCGAGAGTTCTTACCGAAGGTAGTGAATGGGGACCTGGTAGAAATGCTACACAAAGCCCGTACTGCAGAGACATGTAAGACAACCAATCACATGACAGAAAAAACCACAAATAAAAATAAAAAACTACTTCTTTATTAAAAAACAAACAAAACGCCTTAAATCACCTTCTCCAGGAAGCGTAGGATTCAAATGAGATGGTGTGGGGGAATGTGTGTGTGCTGTGTTCAGTGAGGGATCGTCTCGGGCAGGAGCAGGAGCAGCTGAGGCAGGAGTGCCTGCACCTCCGCTCGCGACTGGATGCCGCCCAGAGCGAGTGTCAGAAAGAGAGGGAGGTGAGAGAGGAGGGGGGGGTCCTATCTCCACAGAGCAGAGGTAGTGATAGAAGAGCTATTGTCGGAGGTAGGTTTGTGTGCGTGTGTCAATAGGTATAGGTACTGCATTTGTAACGCGCTCCCCATCCAGTTGTTACACTGGCCCGGAGCGCCATTCACACACCAATGGCGGCAGCTGCCATGCAAGGCGCTTGCCTGCTCATTGGGGGCAATTTTGGGGTTCAGTGTCTTACCCAAGGACACTTCGACAGGTAGTCAGGAGGAGCCGGGATTCGAACCGCCGACCCTACGATCACTGAACGACCCGCTCTACCGGGGGGCCCGTCTGTGTGTGTGTGTGGGTGGGGGCCCGTCTGTGTGTGTGTGTGTGTGTGTGTGTGTGTGTGTGTGTGGGGGCCCGTCTGTGTGTGTGTGTGTGTGGGTGTGTGTGTGGGTGGGGGCCCGTCTGTGTGTGTGTGTGTGTGTGTGTGTGTGTGGGTGGGGGCCCGTCTGTGTGTGTGTGTGTGTGTGTGTGTGGGGGCCCGTCTGTGTGTGTGTGTGTGTGTGTGTGTGTGTGCATGTGCGTGTGCGTGTGTGTGTGTGCGTGCGCGTGCGCAGGAGAAGCTGGTCCTGAGAGAGCAGGTCTGGGAGAGCAGGGAGCAGCTCCAGCAGCAGGCAGAGTTCTGTACGGGCCTGGGCGCGGCCTCCTGCACCCTGCTGTGGAGCGCCTCCAGGAGAGAGGAGGCTGTCAAAGACGTCCTGGCCGACGTGAGTAGAGAGAGGGACGGCCCCCCAGTACTCTAACTGTCTGCCTTCTATTCCACGCACTCCCTATATGTTCAGTATTCTCTTCATTTCCCAGCTGCCCCGGGGCCACACTTGATCCCCGCTTCATTGCCAAGCTTATGAATCAATCAATCAATCAATCAATCAAAGCTTTATTTGTATAGCGCATTTCATACCCAGAGGCAACACAATGCGCTTTACAGAGAACAAGGGAGGTGGGCATACGACCCACTCTCTACATATTCCATGAAGCGTGTGTGTCTTGTGTGTGTCTTGTGTGCATCGCAGGGGAAGCTGCCATCCTTCCTCAGCCTCGCAGGTCAGACTCTAGAGAGCTTTGTGAAGTCTCTGGATGGGGAGGCCAAGAGCGGACAGCAGGACTACGACTCCCATGAGCACCAGTTTGTCCTGGCCCTGGCTGGAGTTGTCACCAGTGAGTGTCCAGACGTGCAACCGAATGCTACTTCAAACCATAGCTGTGTTGGGAATCGCTCCCTCGTTCCCTCACTCCCTATTCCCTCTATAGGGTTCACCATGTAGTGAACTACCTAGGGAACGGAGAAAATGTAGGGTACATGCACTGTTCCCTGCAAATCAAGGTGAATTGTGGGTAATAAATAGTGAACTATATAGGGAACGAAAATTCCGTGGAGAATTCGGACACTACAAACAAAATGGCTGACGCCCTATATAGTGCACTAAATAGTGAATATTTGAAACCTGTTCGGGTCTCCGTCTCTGCTTCTGAGGTCCCAGGCACATTTGGCTACTCTGCCCGGTTGGGTCGTAACAGAACGTTCAAGCCAATGAGCCAAGCCGGGACCCCGGGAGCGGGGATCGAAGCACCCTCAGTGTTACGTGAGCTGGTAGTTAGGCAGGCCACGCAACTCACCGAACTCCAAGCTGAACTGGGAAAGGCCTTTCCCTCGGTTCAGTCCCAGATAAGCGGCCTGGAGGCCACGTCCCAATCCACCGTCTGTACGGTTGCGAGCCTCGCCGCCAAGATGGACTCCATGTCTGGAACCCTCGCTGCCATCCAGCAGACTCTAGACGCCTTGGCTGCTCGTCCCGGTCCTGCCCCTGGTCCCAGTCCTGGAGTCAGTCCTCCCAACCTCGCAGCCAGTCCCGTTCTCCCCGTACAGCTGGGTCATCACACTGAACCCAGCTTGGTAAGCCCCAAAGCGTTCGATGGCGACCTAAATCGGGGTCGGGGGTTTATAGCCCAGTGTGAGTTGGTGTTTGCTCACCAGCCTTCTAAGTATTCCTCTGACGGGGCCAAGATAGCCTTCGTGATGTCGCTCCTGGCCGATAAGGCTCTTAGCTGGGCCATAGCCGCTGTAGACAGCGGTGCGGCTTATGCTACCGACTACCCCCTGTTCAGGAGCGAGTTTCGTTCAGTTTTCGACCACCCCTTAGACGGTCAGGACATAGCTGGCAGGCTACTGGCTAGCCACCAGGGATCCCGCTCCGTGGCCGAGTACACGGTAGAGTTCAGGACCTTGGCCATCGAGAGTCGCTGGAACGACACAGCCCTCCTCAGCCTGTACCGCAAGGGCTTGTGTGACGCTATCAAGGACCTCATCGTCCGTGACAGCCCAGAGACCCTGAATGAACTCATCACCCTGGCTCTTAGGATGGACTCGCGGCTTCATGAACGCCGTTTAGACCGAGCTCACCGTGTTGCTCCTCGCCCAGCCCCTAGTCGCTCGGCCTCGGGGACCGCCGCACCATCCGCCCTGACCCCGCCTCCTTTCCAGCGCGCACTACCTCCGGCAGCCTCTACATCCGGGGCCGGAGAGCCTA
Organism: Borostomias antarcticus; assembly: GCF_949987555.1. Classification (NCBI taxonomy): domain Eukaryota; kingdom Metazoa; phylum Chordata; class Actinopteri; order Stomiiformes; family Stomiidae; genus Borostomias; species Borostomias antarcticus. Next base: position 4,686,133 of record NC_140265.1, on the reverse strand, counting down.
TGGAGATCGGGCGATCTCGTCTCTCGCGAGACGAGAGGGATCGCAGGATAAGTCTCAGGCAGTGCCTCTATTGTGGGAAGGAGGGGCATATCATCAAGACATGCCCTACTCGCCCAAACGACCCCGCTCACCAGTAAGGGGTGTACTGGTGAGTAAAGCCTCTTTTTCCCAGCCCCAGAGTAAGAACAGTCTTTTCCCTGCCACCTTAGCCTGGGGAAAGGAGACCCTGTCTGTAAGTGCCCTCGTCAACTCCGGGGCTGATGTGTGTCTCTTAGATGCTTCCCTCGCTCGCCAGGCCGGTATCCCTCTAGTCCCCTTGGATCACTCCCTCTCTGCCCGGGCTATAGACGGTCATTCGTTGGGCACTATCACTCACTCCACCGAACTTCTCACGCTCACTCTTTCGGGTAATCACTCAGAGTCCATACGTCTCTTTGTTATACATGCCCCTACAGCGCCCCTGGTGTTGGGTAGACCTTGGCTGGAGAGGCACGACCCTCACATCTCCTGGGCCTCTGGGCGGATCATGGGGTGGAGCACAGCGTGTCACGCGACCTGTCTGCGCTCTGCCCTGTCTCCGTCCAGCAGTCCCAGGCCTGTGTCCTCTCCTCCAGATCTCACTGGTGTGCCTCACATTTATCGCGACCTCGCCCTGGTGTTTAGTAAGGACAGAGCCCTTTCACTTCCCCCTCACCGGCCATATGACTGTCCCATCGACCTCCTTCCTGGGGCCGCCCTGCCTAAGGGGCGGCTTTATAACATCTCCCTCCCAGAGAAGGAGGCGATGCGCAGTTATATCGCCGAGTCCCTTGCCTCAGGCCTTATAAAACCGTCGTCTTCGCCCCTCGCAGCGGGCTTCTTCTTTGTGGCTAAGAAGGATGGTGGCCTGAGACCCTGTATAGACTACCGAGCACTTAACGACATCACTGTGAAAAATAAGTACCCCCTGCCGCTGCTTAGTTCCACCTTCGAGCCACTCACACACGCCCGGGTGTTCACCAAGCTAGACCTCCGCAATGCGTACCACTTGGTCAGGATCAGGGAAGGTGACGAGTGGAAGACGGCCTTCAACACTCATCTTGGCCATTACGAATACCGGGTGATGCCCTTCGGTCTGTCCAATGCCCCCGCCGTCTTCCAGGCCCTCGTTAATGACGTGCTGAGGGATATGCTCAACATCTTCGTCGTGGTGTACCTGGACGACATCCTCGTGTTCTCCAGGTCCATGGAGGAACACCACCAGCACGTCCGCCTGGTGCTCCAACGGCTGTTGGAGAACAGGCTCTATGTCAAGGCCGAAAAGTGCGTCTTTCACACCACCTCAGTGACGTACCTCGGCAATGTGGTGGAGGACGGACGGATGCGGGCAGACCCCGCCAAGGTCAAGGCGGTAGTGGAGTGGTCGCGCCCCACAGACCGCACCCAGCTCAAGCGGTTCCTGGGGTTCGCCGGTTTCGTTCGCCGGTTCATCAAAGGGTTCAGCCAGGTGGCTGCCCCCATGAACGCTCTCACCTCCCCTTCCCGCCCGTTTGTCTGGACCCCGGAGGCTGAGGCGGCCTTCCTCCGGCTCAAGGGCCTGTTCACCACTGCTCCGGTTCTCGTCCACCCCGACCCAGCAAGGCAGTTCATCGTCGAGGTAGATGCCTCAGACACGGGCATCGGAGCTGTTCTCTCGCAGCGGTCGGAGGAGGACCAGAGGGTCCACCTGTGCGCCTACTTCTCTCGCCACCTCGACCTCGCTGAGAGGAACTACGACGTGGGCAACAAGGAGCTGTTGGCGGTTCATGCTGCCCTGGAGGAGTGGAGACACTGGCTGGAGGGGGCGGAGCAGCCCTTCATCGTGTGGTCTGACCATAAAAACCTGGCCTACATGAGGACGGCGAAGAGGCTCAACTCCAGGCAGGCCCGCTGGGCCCTCTTCAGCCGTTTTGATTACACCCTCACCTACCGCCCGGGCTCCAAGAACATCAGGGCGGACGCCCTCTCCCGCCAGTCCTCAGGAGAGGACCCTGGCGTTCAGAGTGACCCTGACACCATCCTTCCCCCCGCCCGGGTGGTGGGTGTCGTCACCTGGGCCATCGACGCGGTGGTAAGACGGGCCCAGCGGGCCGAGCCAGGCCCGGGCAACGGTCCCCGGAACCGGTTATTCGTTCCCAAGGCCGTCCGTCCGCAGGTGTTGGAGTGGGGCCACTCCAGCCGCGTTGCCAGTCACCCCGGGGAGCGGCGGACTGCGGAGTTCATCAGCCGGAGGTTCTGGTGGCCCACCCTCAGGACGGATGTCAGGGAGTTTGTGGCGGCTTGCACACCCTGCGCTCGGAGTAAGGCCTCCCACCGCCCTCCAGCGGGCCTCCTGCAGCCCCTTCCCATCCCTGGTCGTCCATGGTCCCACATTGCCCTGGACTTTGTTACTGGGCTCCCCGTCTCCCAGGGCTATGACACCATCTTAACTGTGGTTGACCGGTTCTCTAAGGCTGTCCACTTTGTTCCCCTCTCCAAGCTTCCCTCCGCTGCTGAAACGGCTGACCTCCTGACGCTCCACGTGGTCCGCCTTCATGGCATTCCTGCGGACATCGTGTCTGACCGTGGTCCCCAATTCATCTCCAAGGTGTGGCAGGCCTTCTGCAAGGGGATTGGGGCCACGGCCAGCCTCTCCTCAGGCTACCACCCCCAGTCCAATGGGCAGGCAGAGCGTGCCAACCAGGCCGTTGAGGCGGCCCTTCGTTGTGTCTCCTCCAACAACCCCTCCTCCTGGGCCAAGTATCTGCCGTGGGTGGAATACTCCCTAAACGCCATGGAGAGTTCCGCCACCGGTATGTCCCCATTTCAGTGTTCCTTCAGCCCCCTCTGTTTCCCCAACAGGAGCTGGAGGTGGCGGTCCCGTCCACCAAGGCCCACCTCCGCCGGTGTCGTCGGGTTTGGAAGACCGCTCGGGCCGCGCTGCTCCGCGCCACCGAGCGGGCCCGGCGCTGCGCTAACCGGCGGAGGGTGCCCGCTCCGGCCTACCAACCAGGCCAGAGGGTATGGCTGTTGGCCCGGGACCTGCCCCTCCAGACCTCCCGGACCTCGACTCGTAAGCTGAACCCCCGGTACGTCGGTCCCTACACCGTGGACCGTGTCATCAGCCCCACTGCCGTTCGTCTGGTTCTCCCTCCGGCTCTCAGGGTGCACCCCGTGTTCCATGTGTCCCAGCTCAAACCTGTGGCCACCAGTTCCTTGTCCCCCCCTGTTTCAGCTCCTCCGCCTCCACGGGTCCTGGCCGGTGGGGACCCTGTGTGGCCTGTCCGTAGGCTTCTCGAGGTCCGCCGCCGGGGGCGGGGGTTCCAGTATCTGGTGGACTGGGAGGGCTTCGGCCCTGAGGACCGGAGCTGGGTGCCCTCTTCCTACCTCGCGGACCCCTCCCTGCTGGACGACTTCTACCGGGACAACCCGGGGGCCCCTGGGCGGTCGTCCGGTGCCTCCCCTCAGGGGGGGGTTCTGTTGTGCGGTCACGTTCCCAGTCCCACTCAGCACGTCACCATTGAGGTTGGGCCCGGCGTCACCTTCCGCAGCAGGTGTGGACGGTTGCAATCAGGCCAGCTGACGCCAATCACCACCTGGGCTCAGCACTATTAAAGGCTGCAGAAGACAGACGTCGGGCGCTTGAACGTTGACAACTGTGGTCAGTGGTAGTCTGCTCTAGAGCCCCCTTGAGAATTGTTTGCTCGACTTTTTGAACGTCCTAACCCTGTCTTCTCCTCCATTCCTCCTAGGCTCCCTCCCATGCAAGACCAGTGTCTCCCAGCTCCACCCGCACCCTCCGCCGGACTCCCCTTCCAAGCTCCTAGTCCTCCGCTCCTCCCAACCTCCCTCTTGTTTCTACCCCTGGACCCCCCCGTGCTTCCCAGCCCCGGATCCCCTCGGACGGACCTCCCCCCCTGCTCTCTACCCTGGACTACCTCCTGGACTCTCCCTCTCGGACTCTCCCTCGTTAGTTTTAGTTCCGCAGCACATTTCCAACACGCTGCCCTACATCTACAATTGCACCACACAGAGGTTACACAGACACTTGCAAGACACACACATAGTCAAGTACACATCCCATTGACATTTTGACCACACACACACACACACACACTTTAAGCCAGTTAAGTTATATTGTTTCATTAAACTTTTGAAACCTGTTCGGGTCTCCGTCTCTGCTTCTGAGGTCCCAGGCACATTTGGCTACTCTGCCCGGTTGGGTCGTAACATATACAGTGTGCTGATGTGTATTTGAGTGTGTGTATACAGTGTGCTGATGTGTATTTGAGTGTGTGTATACAGAGTTATGTGTATTTGAGTGTGTGTATACAGTGTGCTGATGTGTATTTGAGTGTGTGTATACAGAGTGTTGTGTATTTGAGTGTGTGTATACACACAAGAACCGCATCGTACACCGTGACCTCAAGGCGGACAATCTGCTCCTAGACTCCAACATGGATATCAACATGGGGGGGGGGTGGTTCTCAGGATACAGCTTCTTTTACACATTCTGTCTCCCCCACCTGCAGACTTTGGTTTTGGGAACTTCTTCAGCGCAGGGGAAGCTCTGGGAACGTGGTGCGGTAGCCCGCCGTACGCCGCGCCGGAGGTGTTCGAGGGGCGGGAGTACGAGGGGCCCTCTCTGGACATCTGGGTAGGCGACCCAGGATGCTTTGCAGCTGACCAGTCAACTTGTCACGCTCACTGTTTTTCTAGCTCAGATAGTAGCGCGTCTGATCGGGAAGATAGCAGGCAGGAAGAAGAGAATGTGCCAACGTTCATCGGCCCCTCCCTCCCGGTCGGCAGAGTCTGGGGGTGGTGCTGTACGTGCTGGTGTGCGGCGCCCTGCCCTTCGATGGCCCCACCCTGCCCGCGCTCAGACGGTGGGTCACCGAGGGCCACTTCCGCGTCCCCGTCTTCATGTCGCAGGGTAGGACGCAAACAGACCGAAACACACATCCGAATCACGAGCCCACCCTCCGTACCGAAACACACATCCGAATCACGAGCCCACCCTCCGTACCGAAACACACATCAGAATCAGAATCCTTTAATTCAATCAATCAAAGCTTTATTTGTATAGCGCATTTCATACCCAGAGGCAACACAATGCGCTTTACAGAGAACAAGGGAGGGGGGCATATGACCCACTCTCTACATATTGCGCCCCGGGCTGATGTAACAGTTGGTTGGGGGGCGCATTATAAATAAAAATAACATAACATAACATAACATATTCCAGAGGGAAGCAAAAAAACAGTTATCACCCGGGGGCCAGATAAGTGAGCTGTAAAAATTCTTCCCTGACCCCTCTCAACAAGGCGATGGAGCAAGCTCCAGGAGTATGTTTGTCTACCGGCTATGAACATTTATAAAGCAATACATTACATTAAATTACATTTCAGAGTAAGAGAGACTAAAAAAGCATCATAGGAGAGAGGACATCCTACGGACATGCTACTACATCCACAGCAGACACGGGGGTATCTATCGGACTCCGGGAGGTCTGCTGGTGACAGTGGGGCATCCACTGGACCTGGTTAGAAGATAGGAGGGAGAGAGAGAGGCACTAGGGAGAGGGAAGGCAGAGCAGGGTTAGTAGCACATAGAGCCATACAAACCACACAGATATTGAAACAGGCAACCTGGAGCAAGCTCCTGGAATATATTTGTCTAATGGCTAAGAACATTTAAAGAGCAATAAATTACATTAAATTACATTTTGAGAGCAAGAAGGGCTAAGAGCATGGCATAATTGCCATGTAGTCTTACAACGTACTAATTTGCTTTCGGTCAAGGTGCATAACATTTAGACAACATAGGACAGGGTGCAGGGATGGGACAGGAGAGGGCCAAGTGCAAGTTCAAAAAGCTAGTGCAAATAAAAAGGAGCTAAAGGCAAGGCAAGTTTATTTATATAGGACATTTCAGCCACAGGGCAATTCAAGGTGCTTTACATTAGACATTAAAAGCATTAAAACAAAAAGCAAGACATTATAGACTTTAAAAACAAAAAGCAGGAGAAATAGAATACAGGAATAAAAGTTACAGTGCAGTATACTGATAAACATAACTCCTCTTAGAAAGCTAAAGAAGCTAAAGAAAAGTACAATGTACAAAACATCTTGTAAACGGTAGGTTCAGCCACGCGGCAGCGAGTGACCCCTGGACCCCTAGATCCACCTCTGATCTCCTTCCCGTCTCAGACTGCGAGAGCCTGGCGCGGAGGATGCTGGCGGTGGACCCGGCCAAGCGCATCACCATGGCCCAGATCAAGCAGCACCGCTGGCTGCAGCCGGACCCCCTGTGGTCCCGGGCCCCGGCCCCGGAGAGGGAGCCCTCCGCCGGGCACTACAGCGAGCCGGTCCTGGGCGTCATGCACGGCATGGGGATCGACAGGCGGAAGACCGTGGAGGTGGGGCGGCGTGGGGGAGGGGATGTTTGTGTTGTATGATCCTTGTTCACTATACAGGTGTTCTGGGAAAATTGCTCTAAGGAGATTCCAGGAAATGCTTCGGTTATAAGAGTGTATTAGCCTACTGGAGACGACCGTTCCGTGTCATTTGTGGATATCATAATCTGATCATTATTTCCACTCTTTATCTCTTAAGTCGCTCCAGAATAGCAGCTACAACCACTTCTCTGCGATCTACTGCCTCCTGCTGGAGAAGATGGAGGCTCTGCGTGGCCACAGGCCAGAGGAGGTTGTCCCCGGCCCCGGCCCCGCCCCCGACGGCCTGCTCCAGACCAGCATCGACGAGGAGGAGTATCGTCATGGACACCAGGGTGAGGGGCTAGAGGAGGAGGAGGAGCTGGAAGAGGAGGAGGACGAAGGGCAGCAGGGGCAGGCCACGCCCCTCTCCATAAACCCCTCCCGCAGACACACCCTCGCCGTGGTTACGGGCAGTAACAAACGCAACCTGCCCCCCGGTAAGTAGCGAGACGCGAACCCACACGCACCCGACATCGCACAAGCAGCTAAACCGCTTCCGATATCCCTGACCGGAGCGAAACTTTTCTTCCCAGGTGTTTCGGTCGACTCGTCCGACAACTCTCCGGAGTCTCCCTCTTTGTCGTCCTCGTCCTCGTCCTCGTCCTCGTCCGGCTCCCCCACGCTCGCCGCCCGTGCCCAAGGTCCCTCTGTGTTTGTTGCCCCTGGAGCGTGCAGCCCCACAGGGACCCCGCTGGCTCCGCCCCCCAGCCTGCCGCCCCGGGACCTCAATCAATCAAAGCTTTATTTGTAGAGCGCATTTCCTACCCAGAGGCAACACAATGCGCTTTACAGAGAACAAGGGAGGAGGGCATACGACCCACCCCTACATATTCCAGAGGGAAGCAAAAAAACAGTAATCACCCGGGGGCCAGATAAATGAGCTGTAAAAATTCTTCCCTGACCCCTCTCAACAAGGCGATCCAGCAAGCTCCTGGAGTATGTTTGTCTACCGGCTAAGAACATTTATAAAGCAATACATTACATTAAATTACATTTTCAGAGTAAGAGAGGCTAAAAAAGCATCATAGGAGAGAGGACATCCTACGGACATGCTACGACATCCACAGCAGACACGGGGGTATCTATCGGACTCAGGGAGGTCTGCTGGTGACAGTGGGGCATCCACTGGACCTGGTTATGCATTTATTAATATCCATATATAGCATGTACATAATCCATCCAGACCGGTATCTATCTTATCTTATCCCTATCTGTGTAATGTACAGAAATGGTAGTTAAAGTGTCATTTGTGTATTAGTTGTAATTTGTAAATTGAGTATCAAAGTTTTTATCTGTATTGAGCATAATCTCGGAGGCGGCAGCAACATGTCACTGTAATTACATGACATGTGACAAATAAAGGAATCTTGAAATCTTGAGATCAAACACACAGACAACCATCAACCGGACCACATGACATCACCACGTTAACTGTGATCCGTGACACAGACGAGAACCTGACCTTTGACCCCTTCCCGCTCCAGGTCTGAGGGCCGTCCGACAGCAGTTGAGGCGCGACCCCCGCTCTAAGGGCCTTCTGGGATTGAACAAAACCAGAAGTCCCGGGCGTCAGACGTGGTTGCCAGCGGCCCGCCCCTGCGGGAGCAGAAACCCGCCCCTCCGCGCTCCCTCCGCCTCCCTGGCCGACGGGGCCCTGCTCCAGCACAGGTGAGGCCCCGGGGGACAGACCCCCCCCCTTCAGCTCAGACTGACTGACTGACAGACTGACTGACATTAGGGCTGCGCGATTATGACAAAAGATAATAATTGCGATTATTTGCTTCAAAATGGTAATTGCGATTAATAATTGCGATTAATATGTAATATATAATATTAATATATAATAAACAAAATGCTCCCAAATCACGGACGTTGATCCCTTTCTTGCTACTAACTCACTGACCTCGTTTTCGCTCATTTTGTCACAACTCACGGCTGCAGGTACTCTTGTGACACTTGTCTTGACCTACTGCTATCTGTCTTCTGAGTGAAATTGCTGCGCACAGCGCACTCAGCGGGAACGCATGTGATTGGTCAGACAGCATAAGCGCCTGTGATTCGTCCGTGTAGTCCTAGCACACTCAATTCAAAGCAAAATTATTAATCACATTAATTGCGGCCTTTTGCGATTAGTTAATCGTGGAGGTCATAATCGCGATTTCGATTAATTCACGATTAATTGTGCAGCCCTAACTGACATAAGAATTTTGCTGAGGCACTTGACTCGGTATATCATTCAGCCCTTAGATTCATTACTGGGGATAGATATGACACTTGCCATTGTATCATGTATAATAAGGTAGGGTGGTCCTCTCTTGCTGATAGGCGTAACAAACATTGGTACCTGTTTATCTTTATACAACGGTTAGTTCTGGTTCTTCATTCTGATTGGCTGGAAGCCGTGTTAAAATACTTTGTAACACACACCTGGGACCGCATATCATTCCATTTTCAGTATTAATGCGCCTCCCATTTGATCCAATGCATTGTTGTTGTTGTTGTTGTTGCTTGGCAACCCATTTGTTAGGGGAACTATTTTGCTCGGCGGAATTGAGGGAATGATGCTTCGTTTTGAATAAATGTTAATATTTTACATTGCTGTGTGTTTATTTTACACTAATAGCTGTAGTAACCGTTGTATAAAAGCAATAAACCACTCAAGGCCGTGTGTTATAGTGATTTTATAACAGCTAGGGGGGTTTTAGGCACTCTGCTTCGCGTCGTGCCTAAAATATGTTATAAAATCACTATAACACACGGCCTCTCGTGGTTTATTGCTTTTATACAACGGTTGGGCGTCTCTTACTGGCAAGCAGCCACATTATATTTCTTCAATGTTGAATTGGTGCTCTGTGACCTACATGACTCGCTCCAAGGATCTGTTGCCCCTAAAGACGCCTCGTGTTTCTTCCCAACTGGGAAAATGTGCTTTTATCCTTTGATGCTCCCAACTCTTGGAACGCCCTACAGCTCTCCTTGGGATTGGAAACTCTTCCCTCCCTTGCAGAGTTTAAACGTGTATTGTCTGGTCATTGTGTTTCAATTTGTAATTGTTTCAGCTGTATGCTATTTTATTCTATTTTATTTATTTATATTTATTCTAATTTACATGTTGTTGTCTTTGCTGTATGTGATTTCTCTGTAGTTGTTGTTTGTAAACTCGACGTCTCTGTAAATTAGGGAAGCCTCAGAGTCCTTTTCCAGTGTAAATAAAGTTTTGAAATTGAAATTGAAATGGAAATGAAATGAAATGAAATGAAATGAAATGACAGACAGACAGACAGACAGACAGACAGGTTGATCCAGGCCCAGCTCAGACAGACAGACAGACAGACAGACAGACAGACAGACAGGTTGATCCAGGCCCAGCTCAGACAGACAGACAGACAGACAGACAGGTTGATCCAGGCCCAGCTCAGACAGACAGACAGACAGACAGACAGACAGACAGGCCCAGCTCAGACAGACAGACAGACAGGTTGATCCAGGCCCAGCTCAGACAGACAGACAGACAGGTTGATCCAGGCCTAGCTCAGACAGACAGACAGACAGACAGACAGACAGACAGGCCCAGCTCAGACAGACATCGTCTGACTCTTCTTCCTCTTCTCTCCGTCTCCAGAGCGCTCCAGATTCCTCTGCGTCACTTCCTCCCTGCGACCGCTTCCTCCCGGCCGCCCGTCCTCTTCGTCCCTCGGCGGGGCGCCGTCTCCCCTCCCGCCCCCTCACCTCCCCCTCCCCCCGCCGACCCCCGCCTCGCCCCGCCCCTGGTACCCGACTTCCCCCCGCCCTCCCTCCAGACGACCCACAGACGTTCGGCTGAGCTCCGCCGCCGCTACCCCCCTCTCGCTCCGTCCCGCTCCCCCCTCCATCCCCGCTCGGAGGAGCAGCCCCTGGATTTATCCTCCTCTTCCTCCTCCTCCTCCTCTTCAGCCACGGTGGCGTCCACTGCTCAGCTCCTGGAGGCCCATCTCCATATCAGCCAGCGCCCGCGCGACCCCCACGACCCCCACGACCCCCGCGATCCCCAGGCCCTCCGACCCTACGTCCACAGCCACGCCCTCCTGCAGCCCTACCCCCACGCTGCCCCGAGGAGCCTGGAGCCTGGGTGTGGCCTGTAGGTATGGACCAATCAGCATCCAGATCCCCCACGTCACATGATGGGCGTCTCTCAACATGCTGTCTACTGTACAAAGACTAGTGTACTCGACTTGTACTTGTCGAACCATTTTACAGTACATTACATTGAAGGAATGTATAATGTTATCGGACGCGCTAAATTAAGGATGGGCTGTTAAATATAGTAAAGCACTCGGCAAATCAGTCGAATGATTTGCATGTGTATGAAAATGTTAGATATTTATTTAAATAAATTCACTCTGATTCGTCAGGAGCTGTATTATTATTATTATTATTATTATTATTATTATTATTATTATTATTATTATTGATTATTGACCAACTTGCTGCTCTTGAACCATGGCTGTGGGGCAGTGTTTTTTGCAGCGAGTGAGTTTGTTGAGACGAGTCCAGGTATGAAATACCTCGGCAGACCAGCAGAAATGAACGAATACTTTCTGGTGTGTAACTCTAACCGTGTGGAGCGTTCCAGGGCCCTGTGTCTGTGCGTCATTCAGCGACCCCGGCTGACCCCGGGAGAGGGACGATCGCTCTCTCTCCTTCTCTCCATCCCTCCATCTCAGTTTCTTCTCTTCCCCCCCGGCTCCGTACACATCCGCTCTCTCCTCCTCCCACAGTTTAGATGATGTTGACTTTTATTTATAAAGCTCTCCTTGGTGTTGTCCCATCCTATCTAGGAAACTACCTAATTAGGAATCAAGGACACTACATCTTACGATCATCTGACTTCTTTACACTGACTGTCCCTCGAGTGTTCACAGAACTGGGGAAAAGGCATTTCGCTCTGCTGCTCCCTCTGCATGGAATTCATTGCAAGCTGACTTAAAATTGACTGAACTGATCCAGTTTGACAGCTTTGTTGACATTCTCAAGGATAAGGAACTTGAAGGCATTGGGGTTTGTCACTGCTTTTAAATCAGTTGTTATACTTCTAACTTGAGCTTATTTTATGTATTGTATGTATGCTATTTGTATTGTAACCTTTTGTATTGTAATTTGCTGCCTCTTGGCCAGGTCGCTTTTGAAAAAGAGATTCTTTATCTCAATAAGCTTACCTGGTTAAATAAAGGTCTAATAAAAATAATAAAAATGATAAAAATAAAATGTATTGGAGAGATAGCGCGCTCAGAGCTCGTCTTACAGCGCAGTCACCCGGCCGGGAGAGATCAGGCGCATTGAGCCGCCCTGCAGTACACGGGCTCTGTTACCGATAACAGGTCACGTGCCCCGATGCACAAGACTCGGTTTCAAGACGGCGAAAGAAAACGTGCAGACAAAAGTGTTGCTGTTTTGTTAATTATACAACTTTATTGTGTATACCTTTTAGTAGACTTGTCAGGTGATCAGATATCAGGTGATATCAGGGCTAACACGCAGGGCCGCGTTTCCCAGAGGCATCGTTAAGGCATCGTAGCGCTACGTGCTTCTTAAGAACGTCGTTAGCTCCACCTCTAGGTGGCGATGCGTTTCCCAGAACCTTCTTAAGCCAAGGTATACCTTGGCTACGAAGGCTCTGGGAAACAGCTCCACCCAAGGTACATCGTAAATCGCCCTTACGATGTACCTTCCGAAGATACATCGTAACGGGGGGCTCACACGCTTGCGTTTGATGCGTCAACTTTGACGGATGCCATTCACTTTCAATGGCTGCAGCCGAATGGCATTCTGGTTCCGTTGTTGTCCCGGTGCGTTGCGTTGCCTGCGTTGCTAGCGTCGAAAGTTAAAACATTTTCAACTTTCAGATGCGTTGCCGGAGCTGCCGACCAATCAGATGTCTTGACGGAGAAAGACGTCATCGCAAGGCGGGATTTTCACATTTTTCGATACCAAGATGGAGGACAATCGCTGTTTGAATTTTGTTTTCAGGATAGGATGTACCCAATACCTGCGGGCACCACGTTCACGTTGCCTCAACCACAATGCATAAACGATCGCCACACGTTCGACCAGATCAGCATCCATGACAGCACTAAACGAAAAGCCGGGTGGGTTTTCAAAATAGTTCACGCTAGCAGGTTCGGAGAATATACTCGGCTGTTGCGAGCGCAGTTTTGGACAATGTGATTGGTTGTTGTTGCGTGCGGCAGAAACGCCTTCCGCCATCCGTCAATGTTGACGCATCAAACGCAAGCGTGTGAGCCGGGCGTTACGGGGGACTCACACGCTTGCGTTTGATGCGTCAACTTTGACGGATGGCGGAAGGCGTGTCTGCCGCACGCAACAACAACCAATCACATTGTCCAAAACTGCGCTCGCAACAGCCGAGTTTATTCTCCGAACCTGCTAGCGCGAACTATTTTGAAAACCCACCCGGCTTTTCGTTTAGTGCTGTTATGGATGCTAATCTGGTCGAACGTGTGGCGATCGTTTATGCATTGTGGTTGAGGCAACGTGAACGTGGTGCCCGCAGGTAGTGGGTACATCCTATCCTGAAAACAAACAATTCAAACAGCGATTGTCCTCCATCTTGGTATCGAAAAATGTGAAAATCCCGCCTTGCGATGACGTCTTTCTCCGTCAAGACATCTGATTGGTCGGCAGCTCCGGCAACGCATCTGAAAGTTGAAAATGTTTTAACTTTCGACGCTAGCAACGCAGGCAACGCAACGCACCGGGACAACAACGGAACCAGAATGCCATTCGGCTGCAGCCATTGAAAGTGAATGGCATCCGTCAAAGTTGACGCATCAAACGCAAGCGTGTGAGTCGGCCGTTAGCCTTCCTTGGAGCCGAAGCGCTGTTTCCCAGAGCCTTCTTAGCCAAGGTATACCACAGCCAAGGGATACGTTACGAAGGGCGGTCTGAACCCATCGTTAGTGTACCTTGGCGATGCGCTCCGTTCATCCCGTCATAGTTTTAGCTCGATTCGAGCTAAATTACACTTTTAAAAAGGAGAGTTGCAATACAGCGCACATCTATCTATCCTACCTGCGCGATTCACATAGTGTACACAAAATACAATTAACTTGAATGATGAAAATAATGTCAGCCTACAGAACACATCATGGGAATGTTGTTTTTAAAACTTGTATTGAGCCAAGCAACATATACAGACTATCCATAGCCTAATAGAATCCACTTTGTGAACAACAACAACATTTTCTTATGTAAAGGGATCATTTGATGACATGACTTTTCTGTCTGTCTTTATATATTGTCAGACAGATATCCTGACGAATTGATTAATCCAATGAGGCCATCTAGATGAATAGTCAAATATCCTCACACACGCTCCAGAATATTGTAGAAAGCCTTCCCAGAACAGTGGAGGCTGTTATAGCTGCACAGGGGGGACCAACTCCATATGATGCCTATTCATTTAGAATGGGATGTCATGAAAGTTGTAATGTGTAGGTGGCCCAATACTGTTGTCCTTATAGTGTACTTTGCTAACAGATTCACAGTATTTAGTGATCTTACAAATGCTGTTTGTTATATTGTGTGCCTTCTTCAAAACCTCTACTGTTGTAATGTGGCAAGAAACGACAAATATACAGGATAAAGGGAACTTGTTTAATATTGGTTGGGAAAAAACATGGGCAGGTTTGTTCTTCAGACTTTTGTCCTGTAACAGGCTGTCTTTTTCCGGGGTGGGGTTGTTAGACCCATGCCCAACCCCCAACCTGGAGGGCCAGTTGTTGCTTTTCGTCTGGCCTCTACCCTGAACCTGCCCGGCATGGTTGAACCTGCTGGGGGGGTGACCCCCCACCAATATAGCCTTCATGGTCATGGAGGCACACAAGCCTTCCCACCACGACAAGGTAGCAAAACGTAGGAAGGATGAGTGGTGTTGTGAGTGTATGTAGTGTGTGCGCGCAGTGTACAGTGGTGTGTGTGCAGTGTGTGGTAAGTGTATGTAGTGTGTGTAGTGTGTGTGGTGAGTGTGGGGTAAGTGTATGTAGTGTGTGTGGTGAGTGTGTGCAGTGTGTCTCTGGCATCTGCATCATCTGCAAGGGAGGAAAATTCAATTAGCGACACTGAATGGAATGCATGCAGTGTGGGAATAGACAGAGTATACAAAATACACACTTAGCCTACCTGGAGTTGGCAGAATGATGGGCACTGATATGGAGGGCCACACAAACTGTGCCTCCGCTAGGGCCTGCTGCCTGTTCTGCAGGTCCAGCCTCTCACGCTGCACAGCCAGCCTCTGCCTCCCCACCTCCAGGAGCTCCTCACTGCAGTCGCACCTCGCATCCGTGGTGTTCAGCTGCCTCTCACGGGGGGCGGGGGGGGGACGTCATGGGGTGTGTGGGGGGTGGGGGGAGAGCGTGTCGACGGGGTGGAGCGGTCTGACCGTGCTGGGGTGTCCTCTTCAGAGGACTGGGAGGCTTGGGGTGACTCAGCTGAGGGCTGGGAGGCTTGGGGTGATTCAGCTGAGGGCTGGGAGGCTTGGGGTGATTCAGCTGAGGGCTGGGAGGCTTGGGGTGACTCAGCTGAGGGCTGGGAGGCTTGGGGTGATTCAGCTGAGGGCTGGGAGGCTTGGGGTGACTCAGCTGAGGGCTGGGAGGCTTGGGGTGATTCAGCTGAGGGCTGGGAGGCTTGGGGTGACTCAGCTGAGGGCTGGATGTTGGAGGGGCCCTCTCCAGACTCCAAATCAAGGCCACCAGTGATGCCTTGGGAGGCTGTGAGGCCGATGATCGATAGGGCCTTCTCCTCCTCCGGGGTGAGGGAAGGCACGGTGCTCTGCCTCTCGGCGCACCTCAAGGTATACCTTGAGAAGCGTCGTAGCGCGGAGAAGTTCGGCGAATCTGGGAAACGCGGCCTCAGGTGGTGGATTGAATCACTGCTGATTGGGTTAAAGTGGGAACCGTAACAAAACGGTGCACACCGGTTTATAGATTGGCCCAGGTGCAGGCTGTGTCTATATGGTAGGCTATACCAGACTGCCCTCTAGTGGTGCCTACTGTACAGAATAAAATAACGTTATAACTATTATAATATTTGCTATGTGTAAAATAAGTATGAGTAGCCTACAGGTACATTGGAATTCTTGTAATCGCTTGTCCTTACAGTGTCAGTACAAACCAGTTCCTCAGTCCAGTCCTAGGTACTCCACGTAAAGGTTCCCAAACGGACAATTTACATTACTATCTGCTATTAATCTAGCAGTCTATCAGTATCATCCTCATCTACTTACCCCATCGCTTCCCTACTTATCCCATCCGATGACTGTTTGTGTCCATGACATAGTCAGTGCAATTAAATAACATGGGTGTGTTATGTACATAGCTAGAATAAATAATCCTGGGGTTGAACTATGACCAAAAAACTAAACTGCTAAATCAATCCTCCTTCCATAGTAGCATAACTGTAGTCATGTTCATTTTGAATAAAAAATGGCATGAGTGCATGTATTTATATAATGAATTTATTGTTTAATAATACTACTACTAGTGGTGTGTGTGTGTGTGTGTGTGTGTGTGTGTGTGTGTGTGTGTGTGTGTGTGTGTGTGTGTGTGTGTGGACTGCATTACATTTACATTACACTACAATCATTTAGCAGACACTTTTATCCAAAGCGACTAATAATAATTGCATTTAACGTAGGAAAAGCCAATGTACTACTACTTGCCAGAACTCACAAGTGCATCTTCTCTCTAAAACAAGTGACTAAGAGCATAATCTAGTGCTGAAGGCAAAGTTCAAGAATAGCAATCTAAAGTACAGTGCAATACAATAAAATACAATAAGTGCTTAGGAGGGAGGATTGTTGTAGTACTTCTTGAAGAGATGAGTTTTGAGCCTGCGACGAAAGATGGGCAGCGACTCTGCTGTCCTGACATCAGTGGGCAGTTCATTCCACCACTGCGGGGCCAGGACAGAGAAGAGCCATGACCGTGTCGATCGACCGCAGGGGCCTCGGAGTGACGGGGAAACCAGTCGCCCCAAGGTAGGGTCGGGAGGAGGTGTAGGGTTTGACCATGGCCTGGAGGTAGGAGGGGGCTGTTCCTTTCATTGCCCTGTAGGTTAGCGCCAGAGTTTTAAACTGGATGCGAGCCGCTACAGGGAGCCAGTGTAGGGAACGGAGGAGGGAAGTTGTGTGGGAGAACTTGGGGTGGTTGAACACCAGGCGAGCAGCAGCTTTCTGGACAAGTTCCAGAGGTTTAATGGCTGACGCTGGGGCCCCAGCGAGGAGGGAGTTGCAGTAGTCCAGGCGGGAGATGACCAGGGCCTGGATGAGTACCTGCACCGTTTCATCAGTGAGGAAAGGGCGAATCCTCCTGATGTTGTAGAGCATGAATCTGCAGGAGCGTGTGATGGATGTGACATGTGCGGAAGACGACAGTTGGTTATCTAGGGTCACAACCAGATTCCTCGCAGTCCGAGTTGGGGTCACCACTGTGTCTTGAATGGTGATGGCCAGGTACCGGTGCGGGCAGCCCTTCCCCGGAAGGAACAGCAGCTCAGTCTTGTCCAGATTGAGCTTGAGGTGATGTGTCGTCATCCACTCCGAGCTATGCGTGTCTCCACTGCCTGGTGGTATAGGCTGGTGAGGAGAGCCAGATAGTATTAATGGGTTTCAAATGTAGTCCTAGACCTGCCATGTTGGGGACCCAACACAGGTGTTTCAAATGAATGAATTAGTTCTCTACTGCATAGGATTCTATGCAGTCGAGCCAATCGGATAAATTGAAACACCTGCGTTGGTCCCCAACAGTGTTGGGCTCGTTACTCAAAAAATGTTATATATTACTTATTACTCATTACCCTTTTTAAAAGTAATATCGTTACTTTACTTATTACTCCCAGCCAAAAGTAACTAGTTACTTATGTAATATATTACTTTCCATATTGACTACCTTTTGCAGCGTGCTCATCACGGTCCGGTTCTCTTTCCACCAACTTCATGTTGCTGTGTTGGCGTAGCAAATGTTTCAGGAGATTTGAGGTGGTGTTTCTGGCACAAGAAAGAGTCTTAGTAGAACTTACACACAGTTTACACTTGACAACATTCTTGTTGTCTTTCAGTTCCAGGAAATCGAAATAGTGTGCGTATTTCCAGCCATGGAATGTTAACGTCGTCATGTTCAAATAGCTCCGCTCGCTCGCTGCTTGCCTGGTTATAATGTGACAGGACGTGATATGAGCGGAACGTTCTTCAATCTGAAATCAAAACTTTATTTCACCCTTTGTAAAACGAAAATAAATAAACAGAGCAGGCCTATGACAAAAGTAATGCAGTAGCGAGCTTTCTGGGGGCAAGTAACTGTAATATATTATTACTGAAATGTGATTAGTAACTCGCTACACCCCTCGTTACTGGAAAAAGTAATATTATTACTGTAGCGCGTTACTAGTAACGCGTTACTGCCCAACACTGGTCCCCAATATGGCAGGTCTAGGACTACATTTGAAACCCATGAATAGGCTGGTGAGGAGGACTGCCAGGTGGTATAGGCTGGTGAGGAGGACTGCCAGGTGGTATAGACTGAAGGAGGACTGCCAGGTGGTATAGGCTGGTGAGAGGGACTGCCAGGTGGTGTAGGCTGGAGAGGAGGGCTTGGTTTGCCTACATCCATCCTGCCAGGCCAAACTGCCCTCTGGGGAGCTGAAGTATGCAGCCAGCTTGTCACAGAGAATGTAGGCATCCCTGGGTCCTCTGTTATACCCAAGTATCCGTTTTGCTCAAGGAAAAGGGACAAAACAATATCAATAGTAAATATTTAGCTTGTGTGGGAGAAAGGTTGTATGCGTCTTAATAAAATCAAGAATAATATTACATGCATATAGGCTACACTGCTAAAATGTTGTAGGTATATGGCATTATGTGACATGCTCATTGATACTGGCATATCTTATACATAGCCTAATTTGCCTACTAACATTTGTTAACTATGTTCTTACTGTTGCCAACTTGAAAACAAACACACCAACTGCGGTTGGTGCATATTACAAATTTGTTCACCAGATGTTCTTGTTGGCTACAATGTTTTTCCTACTTGAAAACAGACGCTCAAACACTGCGGTTGATGCATAGCCAAACGTTAGGCTACATATTAGCCTACTAACATCTGTTAACTATGTAGCACTAGCTACGTTATGAGTGCCAGATACAATGTTTTGCCATAAAATGTTGCCTGCTTGAAAACACACTCAAACACTGCGGTTGGTGCATAACACAACATTACATAGCCTATACTAACGTCTGTTAACTTCGTTATGTTACATAACATACATACATAAGGTTTGTTAACTATGTTATCTAGACTAACGTTAGCACAATGTTGCGAGTGCCAGATAGGCTAGCTACAATGTTTTGCCACAATGTTGCCTACTGCAACAGACACAAAAACGGTTATGTGACTGATACAGCATCAAAGTAATTGTTTCTGAAAGATACAAAATCACTTGTAAGGCTATAGCTTAGCTACCTTATCACCATTATTTTATTGAAGAAATTATAAGATTAATTTACCCATTGCGAGGTTGTTGGCCATTTGTCATTTACTGATCAATTGGGATTTGCTTTTTTAAAGTGCACTAGAAAATGTGTCGAATGTCGCAGCCTGTGTGCGGGGCTAGCCGGACAAAGCGCCGTGTGCCGTCGTACGACATCGTGGCGGATGCGGTCTGCGGGGGGCTTCAGACGACTGTTTTTGAATTTGAGTCCAGGAGAGGGTTACTGTTCTTTTTAATTTGAGTCCAGGGGAGGGTCATATAGCTACACATTTGAATCTAAAACAGAATAGTTTATTCATCTTTTCGGAATTCAGCAAGCTGTTTTGTATGACCATGTTGAGAGGGAAGCGCGTGAAGCGAACATACCGACATGCGGTCTGTTTTCAGTGAATTTCGCTGTTGCTGGTCGTTGCTGCGTGCGTTCACTTCTTTTATTCGCTGGTGACATTAAGTGGAGAGCATGGCCGTATAAAGTAATTCATAAGCAAATCTAGAGGCCACCACCTGTGCTGACTCAAAAAAAATTGCTGATGTGACCGGTTTGGTCTTGTACGCATGTGTTTCTGCATTGTGTATTAAATAGCTGGACCACTTCTTGCTGCTGAAGGCTGATTTATTCGGGATAAAAGTTATTTACTCTTTATTGCATTCTGCACTTCAGACTCCATTACTACGCATTCTGGTGGTTATCTCCTTGCTGAACGATACTTCCGGTCCCCCTCTACATTAAGCCCCTCTCCTTATATCACCTGACTGCCTGACTGAATATAACATACAACATTACAACATTCCTCCCCCCATAGTCTACAAAAATCCTTCTTTTATGTGCTGAACAAATTCACTTAAACCTAGTCTGATTCTACAAGGGGATTATTCTGCCCCTGCTACCACTTAGTCCTTGAGATACGTGGGTGCCTGTCTAACTCACTGGGTAACAATTTCCCAAAACCCCAATGTCTGGAGGCCCCGGTGCCACTGCATCTGGTGCTGGATTCTCTAGTTCTGCTGGCGGCACCAGTATGCCTGGATCCTCTGCTTCTTGTGGCGGTGCCCATACTTCCTCGTGTGCCTGATTTTCTAGTTCTTGCTCTGCTGTGTCCACAGGAACACTCTCCTCTTAGAGACAGGGGTCAGCCAGGTTGTGATCATAACATGGCCGTATCTGATCCTGATGTCGTCTCACCAGTTTACCATCCAGTGTTTTCACTCTCCAAGAGACTGGACCGGTCCTCTCTATAAGTTGCCGGAATCCACTTCTGGCCTGAGTATCCCCTCACATAGACTGAATCAGACACTTGTAAATAGCGAGGGACGCACCTGATCTAGCCGAGTCCTGATCCTGCGGTTCATGAGCAGCTCAGCTGGCGTGGCTCCCGTGGTGGTCTGGGGGGTTGATCTGTACTTGAACAGGAACCTGGATAGCTTTGTCTCCAGACTACCTTCCCCCATCTTCTTGAGTCCCTCCTTGACCACCCGCACCGCCCGCTCTGCACAGCCATTTCAGGACGGGTGGTATGGTGCTGTTGTGACATGCTGTATGCCATTCTTTTGTAGGAAGTTTTGAACTCTGCACTGACCAGACTATGCCCATTATCACTGACAATCACTGCAGGGGTGGCAAAAATGCTTCTAAGTCTCTCGATAGTCATGGATAAAGTAATAGACGACATTGGGTGAGCCTCGATCCATTTTGAATAGGCATCTACGACGATGAGGAGCATCTTCCCCAATACAGCCCCACAGAAGTCCAGAGGCAGCCTCATCCATGGTTGGTCTGGCCACTCCCACGGGTGTAGCGGTGCTGTTGCAGGGGTGGCTTGGTAGGACTGACATGCATGACATTCCCGCACAGCGGACTCTAAATCCGCGTCCATGTTTGTCCACCATACGTAGCTGCGGGCCAAAGACTTCATTGGTGAGACCCCCGGACCCCCGGATGAGCTTCATGAAGCTCCTCAATCATGATTCGTCTTCCTTGAGGTGGGATTATCACTCTACTTCCCCACAGTATGCACCCCTCCTCCACGCTCACTTCCTTTTTTCTTCTTGTGTATGGCTGCATTACTGGGTTGTTGCAGTACTCTGAGGGCCAGGAGTCCTGCAGCAGAGCCTGATGTACTCTGGACAGAATGGGTTATCGCCGGGTCCCCTCCCATATCTGCGTTACCTGTAGTGGTGTGCCATTCATGTGCTCCATGAGCATTACCACCTCTTCTTCCCGTGGTGTGGCAGCGGACGTGATCGGCAGGGGGAGCCTGCTCAGTGCATCCGCGTTCCCGTGTTTTGAGCCCTCCTTATACTCCAAGGTGTACTCATAAGCTGCCAAAATCAGTGCCCATCTTTGCATTCTGGCTGCGGCGAGGTGTGGGATGCCTTTACTCTCCCAGGAGGTCCAGCAGCGGTTTGTGGTCTGTCACAATGGTGCAGTGTTTCCCAAACAGATACTGGTGGAATTTCTTAAAGGAGTAGTAAAGGGAAAAATCATGTTCAGCCCTGTTTTAAGGTTACTTATGATCATATACAATGGTTCAGATCAAAAAGTTGACAAAACTAGCACTTTTGAGAAAGTGTGATAATTGCTCTACCACCGTTTTGGTCATACAATGGATGTGGGTGAGCACTGTGGAAAATCATTCAAAAAATATGTTAAACTCTTGTATATGATCATAAGTAACCTTAAAACAGGGTTAAACATGAGTTTTCCCTTTACTACTCCTTTAAAGTTACCCAATGTAATTTTTGACCATTAGTATGCTCTCTAGAGCAAATTTGAGGTGGTCCCCGAAAATCGCGTACTACGTCATTGCGTCAATACGTGGAGCACATAATAGTGACGTTTCACACATCTTTGTCGTTTTCAAAACATTAGCTTATTATCATTTTCCGAAGAAATTACAAGGTAGGAAAGACATTCAAGTGATTCATCATGTTTATTAGACTACAAGGAAGTAGTACAGTAGGACCCCACTTATCCGAACCCAACGGGACCGAAGGTCGTTCGTATCTCTGAAATGTCCGGATGACTGAAACGTATGTTAAAATGCACCAAATTCAATAAGTGGTATACTTGTTTCATATAGACTCATAATACACCGAAAAATACCCTTAATTACTTGTGAAAATGCATCAAAATTGCAATCAAATAGCCAACTAAACTCATATAGCCTAGCCTATAATAAAATAAACGAATTTCCACTTGAGTGCGTGCTTTGATCAAATACAGTACTTCGTACGACTCGTTTGCGTTTTGTGCGCGACATTTTCCCGCTGTAGAGTAACAAAGAAATGAAACGTGACAATAGGCTACAGCCTACAGGCAACATGTAGGTCTACATACAGTTCAGTTTTTATTCACAGTAGGATACAGTTCATGTTTACTATGACAGATTTAAGTACAGTACTGTAATGAAAATCCCACCAGTAACCAGATAGCAGACTAAAAAAAAAAGTTTTTTAAGCCTGTCCGGTAGACCGGGAGGTTGGGATCTCTGAAGTTGGGATTAGTGGGGTCCTACTGTAGTTAAGCATGAAGCCCAAGAAATACTTCAACTGTGTCTGGTCAGTTGGCTGTGGAGCGCTTGCAATGGCCTGTACCTTGTGTTGACTTTCGTTGTCTTTTATCATTGTCCTTATTAAGCTCTGCGTTGTGTTTTGATTACAATAAAAGACGGCCCCCAATCTCACACAATACCACACAGTTCAGTGTCTTCTTGTTCTGATGTATTCCAAATTAATCTCTCCAACACAGGATTTGAGCGACATCAAAAGCTGTTTATTCCAGAAGGGTTAACATACAAAAGGCGATGGCATAAATTCTAATGTACACTTGACCTCTCTGTATGCTGTCTGAACTCAAATTAAAGCATTGGTCTCGTTGCAACGTTCTTATGGTTCGGGTGTCCCCCCCCCCTCGTCTCTTCTCTGATAAGACTGTCTTTCTCGTCTCTTCTGTGGCCTTGTTTGGTCAAGATAAGCTACGCCGCCTCGGCGCTAACCACAACTGCTGTTTAGCACAGAATGTACCAGCCCTAAGAATGTCATCTTTATCTCATAAGTCTATGGAAGAGGGACACCGTTTTCTTACAGAACACACCAGCTACAGCCATACTCAGAGGTCGATCATAATAATTTAGAAATACCTAACAGGATCAGATTAAATCAATATTTCTTCATCAGTGTTGAATCAGCCAGATTCAACACTTATCTGCTACGGAATGAATTCCTTTTTCGTTGATCCTGTATCCCAGGTACACCACCTCTGGTGCCATGAAGACACATTTCTCTCTCCTATGCCTGGGGCTGATGACACCCCATAGGGTAGCCTGGTGTACTGGTATAAACCGCGGTGAGTGTTAATTGTTGTGAACTTCTTAGATTCTTCATCCCGCGGGAGTTGCTGGTATGCCTGAGACAAGTCTAGTTTGGTGAATTTCTGTCCCCCCCCAGTACTGCCAACAAGTCCTCAGTTTTTGGAATTGGGTAGTTATCCATCTTAGACACTGGATTCACGGTAACTTTATTGTCCCCACATATTCTAGTTGTTTTGTCTGGTTTAAGTATAGGAACTATGGGAGCGGCCCACTCGGAAACTCACAGGCTCTATGATGCCTTCCTTCTCTAATCTAACCAACTCTGTCTCAACTTTGTCCTTGAGGGCATATGGCAGAGGCCTGGCTTTGAAATACCTTGGCTTGGCCTCGGGGTCAACAGAGATCTTTGCTGTAGCTCCCACTAAACTGCCCAGCTCACCTTAAACACCTCTCCGTGTTGTGAGAGTAGCTCACTCAACTCCTGCTGCTGACCTGTATGTAGTCTGAAAATGGCCCTCCAGTCTAGCCTAATGGCCTCTAGCCAATTTATCCCCAAGAGATTTGGCCCCTCCCCTCTTACCACTATCAATGGCAACTGTCTGGTCTGCCCCTTGTAACTGACTTGTGTGTACATCTTGCCTAGCACCCCTACACTATCTCTGGTGTACATATACAGCTTTGTTCTTGTATGGTGGAGTTTCCCCCCTCCCATCTTCCTGTATGTTTTCTCATTCACTATAGTCAGGCTTGCCCCAGTGTCTACTTCAAACTCAATGTTGCATCCATTCACTGCCATCTGCTCTCTGTATGGCTCTACTCTTTTTTCATCATCGATATTGTACATCATGTGGGCATACTCCTCTTCTAGTCTGTGGCGCTATGGCTCTACCATACGGACTTGTGGTCACGATTGATCAGATAGCTGGTTGGCTTGGTTCCACGATTGAAAATCTTCAATCAGTATCCCTGCACACCGCACTGATCACTATACATATACACACTGTACATACAAACTTTAAAGTTACCATTTAAATACATTTGTAAATATTACACTTACTTATTCATTCAATTCAACCATAACATTTCTGTGACCTTTTGGGATGTTTGCTTTGGCATTGTAAATGTATGTTTCCCATGCCAATAAAGCCTTTTGAATTGAAGTAAAATATAGAAGACATACAGATAGTTATCCATTCATACTTGGATGGATGGATGGATAGGGATTTGTGTTAGTGAAAATATGCTTTACTGAGACGGGAAGCACAGGGTGTAATCTTACCAGTCTCAATATGCTCTCCTGTGAAATGTATCGCAATCCCAATATTTGTACATGTTTGGCATGGCTTGGACTTGAGAATTCCCCTGGCACTTGTTTTCACTGCTCCCACGGAGGACTATGTGCAAGTCATGCCAGATGCCTACAAATAGATGGACTCCACTTTGTGCGTGTAAACTGTAGAATAATTAGGCATTACAATCAGGTGAAGAAATATGAACACATGCTGATTTCTCAGATTTCCAGAATCTATTTGGCTGCGCTCACGCTATATTGTTAGAAGTAGGCCTAGGCTATATTGCTAGAAGTAGGCCTAGGCTATATTGATAGAAGTAGGCCTAGGTTATATTGATAGAAGTAGGCCTAGGCTATATAGAAGTAGGCCTAATCTATATTGTTAGAAGTAGGCCTAATCTATATTGATAGAAGAAGGCCTAATCTATATTGTTAGAAGTAGGCCTAAGCTATATTGTTAGAAGTAGGCCTAGGCTATATTGTTAGAAGTAGGCCTAGGCTATATTGATAGAAGTAGGCCTAGGCTATATTGTTAGAAGTAGGCCTAGGCTATATTGATAGAAGTAGGCCTAGGCTATAGTGATAGAAGTAGGCCTAATCTATATTGTTAGAAGTAGGCCTAATCTATATTGTTAGAAGTAGGCCTAGGCTATAGTGATAGAAGTAGGCCTAATCTATATTGTTAGAAGTAGGCCTAATCTATATTTTTAGAAGTAGGCCTAATCTATATTGATAGAAGAAGTCCTAATCTATATTGTTAGAAGTAGGCCTAGGCTATATTGTTAGAAGTAGGCCTAGGCTATATTGATAGAAGTAGGCCTAGGCTATATTGATAGAAGTAGGCCTAGGCTATATTGTTAGAAGTAGGCCTAATCTATATTGTTAGAAGAAGGCCTAGGCTATATTGATAGAAGTAGGCCTAATATATATTTTTAGAAGTAGGCCTAATCTATATTGATAGAAGTAGGCCTAATCTATATTGTTAGAAGAAGGCCTAGGCTATATTGATAGAAGTAGGCCTAATATATATTTTTAGAAGTAGGCCTAATCTATATTGATAGAAGTAGGCCTAATCTATATTGTTAGAAGTAGGCTGGGACTGACTGCCCCCCTGATCAAAAAGTCAAACTGCGCATATGAACATCATGTCACTAGAGAGACAGAAACAGCAGGATCCAGAGATGGTAAGGGACTGTGATAGAACAAACAGAAGGAAGTTCATAGAGAAGCAACTAGAAATGGATCCAGAGGCCTATAAACAATGAGAAGCAAATAAAAAGGCTATGTTAAGGGAAAGACTTCATGAACAATAAAACAGGACAACAATAGGCAGGCTTTCTAGAGATCGTATCATCTTTGATGATCTTTGCATGTGTAAACTGTAGAATAATTAGGCATTTCAATCAGGTGAAGAAATATGAACACATGCTCATTTCTCAGATTTCCAGAATCTATTTGGCTGCGCTCACGCTATATTGATAGAAGTAGGCCTAGGCTATATTGTTAGAAGTAGGCCTAATCTATATTGTTAGAAGTAGGACTACTCTATATTGTTAGAAGTAGGCCTAGGCTATATTGTTGGAAGTAGGCCTAATCTATATTGTTAGAAGTAGGCCTAATCTATATTGTTAGAAGTAGGCCTAGGCTATATTGATAGAAGTAGGCCTGGGCTATATTGATAGAAGTAGGCCTATGCTATATTGATAGAAGTAGGCCTAGGCTATATTGTTAGAAGTAGGCCTAGGCTATATTGATAGAAGTAGGCCTAGGCTATATTGATAGAAGTAGGCCTAGGCTATATTGTTAGAAGTAGGCCTAGGCTGTATTGATAGAAGTAGGCCTAATCTATAATGTTAGAAGTAGGCCTAGGCTATATTGTTAGAAGTAGGCCTAGGCTATATTGTTAGAAGTAGGCCTAGGCTACATTGATAGAAGTAGGCCTAGGCTATATTGTTAGAAGTAGGCCTAGGCTATATTGATAGAAGTAGGCCTAATCTATATTGTTAGAAGTAGGCCTAGGCTATATTGATAGAAGTAGGCCTAATCTATATTGTTAGAAGTAGGCTGGGACTGACTGCCCCCCTGATCAAAAAGTCAAACTGCGCATATGAACATCATGTCACTAGAGAGACAGAAACAGCAGGATCCAGCGATGGTAAGGGACTGTGATAGAACTAACAGAAGGAAGTTCATAGAGAAGCAACTAGAAATGAATCCAGAGGCCTATAAACAATGAGATGCAAATAAAAAGGCTATGTTAAGGGAAAGACTTCGTGAACAATTAAACAGGACAACAATAGGCAGGCTTTTCAAAGATCGTGTCAGGGATGGACCCATCTTTGCATGTGTAAACTGTAGAATAAGTAGGCATTACAATCAGGTTAAGAAATATGAACACATGCTCATTTCTCATATTTCCAGAATCTATTCTGCTGCTCTCACTCAAAATAAACCATCTCTCCAGTCTTGAAAGTTTCCCTCCCTCCCTTCCTCCCTCCATACAGTCAGTCCCTACATTTCACCCACTTTTTCTCCCTCCCTCTCTTCCTTCATCCTTCCTTCCTCCCGTCTGTCCCTCCCTCACCTGTTGTTTCTTATGAAACCACCCCCTCTCTCCCCCAGGTATGTGAACTGTGCCCGTACTGAGGAAGAGCAGAACCCTGTAGCGTTTCAGTACCGTGGAGGGATCCTGTTTCGCTGCTGTCGGCTGCTGGCTGTCGGGGAGGAGCTGCTGGTCTGGTACGGACAGGAGTACAGATACAAGAGCATCTCCTTCAACTACGTCTGGGAAGAAAAGAGCACCGCTAGAGGTATCTGTCCTCAACTCTTCTTCCCTCTGTCTTCTCCATCTCTCCCTCATCCACCTCTTTCCTTAAAGCTGAAAGAACAAGAGGTCTGCTGGTCATAATAATAACCGCTGTCCAAGTAGCTCTCCTCTACCGTCCTTCCTCTCCTCTTGTCTTTTTCCCATGGCGCCAGCCAGCAGGCAAGACATGGGCATACAGCGTGAAATTCAGGACACTCATGGATGCAACGATACAGAGGGCACTATGTCATGAACTGCAATGGTGCCTGTGCAAATCGCTTTTGTGAGGCACGCAAATTGCCAATATTCGGCAGGCACACTTGCTCAGAACAAAATGGAATGCTGTTAGTTGCCATGGAACATGGTAGCTTGACTTATCTTTAGGAGTGCTAGCTTACTCTAGCTATCTAAGGTAGCTATTGCCGTGGGCTTCAATGTATTCATGCTTGTTTTCTCTCCTTTCTCCTCTTTTCTTTATCTCACTCCTCTCTCTCCTCTGTCGCTCTCCTTCACTCGAGTTCAGCCAGAGGAACCTCTTACATATCTTTCTCTCTCCTGTCCTCAATCTGAAGTTGTGGTGTTGTCGTGTTTCGCCCCCCACTAGTTACATACGTATAAACACTCTATACAGTATTTGCACTTGTAATACAGGTGTGAGAATCCTTTTTAATGTTTGTCTCTTTCTCTTTCACTCTCCCAGGAGTGATGTCAGACTTGTCCCAGACTCGGGTGTTCTCCTGCTCTGTGTGCCCATTCACCTACACCTCCCAGATCTACCTCAACAAGCACCTCAAGAGGAGCCATGACAACCTCTACGTCTCTCTCTTTCGTCTCTCGAGCAGACAGATCAGACCAGAGATTCTCTCCTCCTCCTCCTCTCAATCACTCCCTATCACCACCTCCAACACCCCCCTCACCCCAGCTCCCGCCCAGAGACAGAGAGACACAGACAAGCCAAGACCGTACCACTGTGAACAGTGTGGGAAGAACTTCACTACGTCAGAACATTTAAAGAAACACCAGCGTGTTCATACAGGAGAGAAGCCATACCACTGTGACCAGTGTGGAAAGAACTTCACTAGGTCAGAAAATTTAAAAACACACCAGCGTGTTCATACAGGAGAGAAGCCATACCACTGTGACCAGTGTGGAAAGAACTTCACTCAGTCAGGAAACTTAAAGACACACCAGCGTGTTCATACGGGAGAGAAGTCATACCACTGTCACCAGTGTGGAAAGAACTTCACTACATCAGGAGAGTTAAAGACACACCAGCGTGTTCATACAGGAGAGAAGCCATACCACTGTGACCAGTGTGGAAAGAACTTCACTACATCAGAAAATTTAAAGAGACACCAGCGTGTTCATAGAGGAGAGAAGCCATACCACTGTGACCAGTGTAGAAAGAACTTCACTACATCTGAAAACTTAAAGATACACCAGCGTGTTCATACAGGAGAGAAGCCATACCACTGTGACCAGTGTGGGAAGAACTTCACTACGTCAGAACATTTAAAGAAACACCAGCGTGTTCATACAGGAGAGAAGCCATACCACTGTGACCAGTGTGGCAAGAACTTCACTACATCAGAAAATTTAAAGACACACCAGCGTGTTCATACAGGAGAGAAGCCATACCACTGTGACCAGTGTAGAAAGAACTTCACTACATCAGGAAACTTAAAGATACACCAGCGTGTTCATTCAGGAGAGAAGCCATACCACTGTGTCCAGTGTGGAAAGAACTTCACTATGTCAGAACATTTAAAGATACACCAGCGTGTTCATACAGGAGAGAAGCCATACCACTGTGACCAGTGTGGAAAGAACTTCACTACGTCAGGAGATTTAAAGACACATCAGCGTGTTTATACAGGAGAGAAGCCATACCACTGTGACCAGTGTGGAAAGAACTTCACTAGGTCAGGAGAGTTAAAGACACACCAGCGTGTTCATACAGGAGAGAAGCCATACCACTGTGACCAGTGTAGAAAGAACTTCACTACATCAGGAAACTTAAAGATACACCAGCGTTTTCATTCAGGAGAGAAGCCATACTACTGTGACCAGTGTGGAAAGAACTTCACTATGTCAGGATATTTAAAGACACACCAGCGTTTTCATACAGGGAAGAAGCCATACCACTGTGACCAGTGTGGAAAGAACTTCACTACGTAAGGATATTTAAAGACACACCAGCGTTTTCATACAGGGGAGAAGCCGTAATAATAATTAATATCTATCAGGGTATGTGAATGTTTTTATGAATATGCCAACTGTCTGTCCCGCATGGTGTCGTTCTAAAACATCACCATCAAGAGATGAATAAGCCTACTATTTTAAACCGCACCACAGATATGAGCAAACATGATTTAAGGTACCTATTAGGCCAGTAAAAGGAGATGTTTGCTTTTGCAAAAGAACCCCTCAAATATGTTATACAGTTTAATCTGGAATAATATTCTGAAATCAGATCTGTAATCATTCTACAAGCAATTGGTTTATTCAGGTGTGAGCCAATGATCAAAAAAGGAATTGGATATGGAGTTTGGATTACTGGAGAAAATGAAAAGAGGAACTTGAGGAAGATCCTTGGTGAACTGAATAATACGGCAGGCCTTATCCTATAGGCCTATGGAATGCTGCGCTCAAGGATGACGTTGGGTGAATGGATGGACTTAATTTCGTCCTCTTAGTCAAAGTCGATTGCTTTAAAAACATGAAAGAATAAAACAAAAAATACTGCAACACAAAGTAGATGAAATGGTGATTGCAAAGGGACTGTTTAAATGAATTCCAATATACCTGGTTGAGTTCATGGCTTACAACTGTATCTCTTTGGAAGATTGGATCTAGATTGGAATAAGTAGCCTCACTTTTTGGATTTGAGATTATTTTAAAAGCAGTGGATGCGCACCAGACATGGAACACAAACTGGGATGGAAATGTATTTGTTGTGACTGTTGGCGTTGGTTGGATGGCTGGACAGCTGCATTTTAAACTCTAACCCTAACTTTTCAGAATGTTTTTTTTTCATTAACCTTTTTAATAAACATTGTGTAACCTGAGAGAGGTACTGTAGAGAGTGTGTTCATTTGTGTGCCTGCCTCAGTATCCAACCCTGGACTGACCCCCCCTTAGTATCCAACCCTGGACTGACCCACCCTCAGCATCCCACCCTGGACTGACTGGAGGCTCCCAGACGGCTTCTCTACCTCCTGAGCTTCTGCCGCCCCCTCAAAGCGTGATCATGTGTGCAGTACTGGATGGACCTAGGGTGGCATGGTGATGGACAACTCCTTGCAGATGTAGGAACCTCTTGAAAATGTTTTCAGCCCTCAAAGGCCATATCTAGGTTTTTGCAGGTTGATAATCAATCTAGTAATTATATTCCGTAAACTAAGGCATGTTTAAATGATTTTATTGTGAGCTCACAAGGTATGTCTGATCTCCAGAGCAGGGATATCAGAGTACAAATGTGTGGTCAGAAAACAATGAGTCTCATACTTCAGCCAAAATGACCTCATCTTAAGACCTCCTCCTCCTTATCTCTCTGGGCTAGTGGAAAGGGCTCTCCCCCTCCCCCAACTTAACATTCTTGAAGCTCACAGACCTGCTCCCACACACCACAAAACACTGATTCTTCTTCCAGGAACACAAGGTGATGTTTCCCCCACGCTGCCCAGGGACATTCACAACAGCTCTTTGTCCTGTAACATCTGGGCCCCGACGCCTGGTTTTAGATAGATTGAATCCAGCTTCATCAATGAAAATGAGGTCATGACGCAGTGCAGCTGAGCCAAATACCACCAATAGGCCGTTCACATCTCTCATATTGAAATGAATGGAATGCACAAGAACAAGAGCCCTGGATCAGGTCCACATCCAGCCAGCTTGCTTATAACACCAGCTAACATTAACTAGCCAACTTCAGATAGAAATCCAAAACCAGGTAGATATGAATAGGCTATTGCAGGATCTTGACTAGTAATGTTAGAAGACCATAAACCCAAATGAAACGCAAGTGCTCATTTTACCATACTTTGGAAAATAAGTACCCTAACACACCCTATAGAACAAGTAATCTATGGGCTGCAGCTATTGAGTCTGAGATAAATAATAATAGGCACAAATCCTTATTAAATCCATTTTAATTCATTGCTTTTATCTCTAGCAAGATTGATTATGCTCTCCTAGAGCTATAATCAAAGTTTTGATGACTGAGGCCCAATTTAGGGACCCAAATAAGATTGAGTCCACCCAAGAAAAAACAAAACGAATAATTCCCTTTATTTGACAAACCAATCATAGTCTACATACCAGTGATTATACCAATATGAGGTCATTTTAAGATCAATCAAACATTCAGTTCCGAGTCCGGGTCCAGAACCAGGGCTACAGTCAACAGCAGGAGGGAGGCGGACTGGACTGGGAAGGGGTTTGCAGTCCTTGAACTGCTGCTCCCTTCTTTTCTCCTCCAGATCCAGGTACCTATAGCCGTCACAACGTGGCTAGCTAATTGTAGGCTATTCTTGACCCACGTTAACATTAGCAAAGCGGTGTACCTGCGCACATGCACAAACAGAGCAGTGCCACAAAGAAATCTATCATATTTATTTTCTCATACACTGGGCGTTTGGTGTTGCTAAGCAATAGGCTCTTTGCTTTGCACAAGTTCCACTACTTCCTGAAATTCTACAGGCATCCTTATTTCCTGTCCTATACCATTGTGCCGCACACCTGATTAATCACTTCCATCCAATAGTACAGGATAGGAAATAAAAATGACTGTAGAATTTCAGGAAGTAGTAGAGCTTGTGCAAAGAGCCTTTTGTCAGACAGTACTTCAGGAACAGTGTAAATCACACTGTCGCACAAGCTGGCACGTTGCATGTCTGTGACTGATAAATCTGTGACTGATAAATCGTCAATGACGTGTAAATGGTTGAAATTCATGTTGAAATGAAGCCCCCTCTTTTCCATTGCAACTATAGCAGAGGCCGTTATTCACATAACAGTTGACCGTGTTTGCTTTCTTCACTGACAGAGAGAGAGAGGGGGAAAGAGAGGGGGAAGATGAAAAGATTTCATCAAACAAAGCTCAGCTTTGGAAAGCGAACTGTTGAGGACAAGATCAAAAAGAAGAGGTGATGATGGTGGTACACTGCCTACTCTTTACTTAACATGATGGGAAAAGCATATTGAAGGGATAAAGACCAGGTAACACTACTCGCTCAGGACATCGAGGACAGCTTCCAGGACAACGAGAAAGCTGGGGTAGTGTACCTGGATCTGACTGCCGCATACGACACCGTGTGGTACCGGGGTCTCCACCTGAAGCTGTTGAGGATAATTCCAGACCGGCACATGGTGAAGTTCATCATGGAGACACTTTCCAACCGCAGCTTCGTCCTCCAGACCAGCAGTGGCCAGCGCAGTAGACTCAGAAGACTGAGGAACGGGGTTCCGCAGGGGTCAGTTCTCTCACCGATGCTGTTCAACATCTACATACATGACCTACCTGACACAACATCCAGAAAGTACGGCTATGCAGACGATCTTGCCATCATGCTGAGACGTCCAACGTGGAAGGCGATGGAAGATGGCCTTAACAAAGATATGGGCACTCTGGTAGCATACCTTCGAAGGTGGCGTCTACAGCTCAGCATCGGAAAGACAGTCGCAGCAGCATACCATCTAAGCACCAGAGAAGTAAAGAGGGAACTGGAGGTGCGTGTCGACAACAAACACCTGGAGGTCCAGCAAGCTCCGAAGTACCTCGGTGTGCGTCTGGACCGGACCCTGACCTTCAGACAACATCTAGAAGAAGTCAAGGCCAAAGTTACATCTAGGGTTGCGCTGATCCGCCGCCTTGTGGGAATAACCTGGGGAGCGTCCGCTAAGACTCGAATATCGACCCAAGCTCTGGTCTTCTCTGCAGCGGAATACTGCGCCCCAGTCTAGGGCAGAAGCCCTCATACAAGCAAAGTTGACGTGGCTATAAACAGTGCCCTCCGAATAATAACTGGATGCCTGAAGCCTACCCCAGTGTCCCTCTTCCCAGTCCTCGCGGGAATAGCCCCGGCCGTCCTCCGACGGGAGGCTGCCACCCTCGCCCTGGCCAGGAAAGCAAAAAGATATGAGTGGCACATTCTGCACAACACCACAACAACAGCGGCTCCTCCAAGCAGACTCAAATCCCGCCACCCCTACAACAAGGCAGCGCAAGAGATGCTCAATTCCACCTCTGAGGACATCTCCAGAGATGCTTGGCTGGCAGCAGCTTGGAAGCAGGAGTGGCAGTCAGCAGGGCCCTCCCGCGTCCATCACTACATCTGGGACCCAGGAGGTGGCGCCATAGGAGGAGACGACCTACCACGCCGGCAATGGACCACACTGAACTGCCTGCGAACTGGGGTTGGTCGTTTTAAAACATCGATGAAGAAGTGGGGCCTGGCAGACAGTGCGGCATGCGAGTGCGGTGACCCTGAACAGACAGCCGAACACATAATCACCACTTGCCCCTTGTACAGACCACCCTCGGAAGCCAGCCTCTTTGACCTAGGACCCAAGATGCTGGCATGGCTACATGACACCGAGTTGGACCTCTGACGTTACACGAAAGGAGAAGAAGACGGGATCAATTGTATGTCTGTATATAGATAAACAAATAGACAGGTATGTAGGTGTGTATAAATATAAAAATATATAATTTGTTGACAGGAAACCAAGAGGTACAAGAGAGTGGAAGAGAGGGGACAGGAGGAGAGGACATAGAGATGAGAGGTGAGATACCTGATGTTAGCCAAAGAGACACTACATTAAGTTAGATCCTGGAAGATTAAAAAATAATGTGGATGGATGGATGGATGGATGGATGGGGGTGTGTGTCTTTATAGCTTATGTTTATGTTTTGTTAATTTGTGGATAGGAGATGAAAATGGACACCACAGTGGAGGAGAGGTGACAGGAGGAGACCAACATGGACAAAAGACAGGAGGAGAGGTGACAGGAGGAGAGGTGACAGGAGGAGACCAACATGGACAAAAGACAGGAGAAGAGGTGACAGGAGGAGAGGTGACAGGAGGAGACCAACATGGACAAAAGACAGGAGGAGAGGTGACAGGAGGAGACCAGCATGGACATCAGAGTGGAGGAGGCCAGGCTGGGAGAGAGGTGACAGGAGGAGCTAGTCTCATGTTTCTAATAGATGGTGTGTTCTCATCAAAATTCACTTAAGTTGTGTCCTCTCTGGATGACCTCCACTGCTCTCAGTTAAAGATTATATTAATCCAATATGATGTGTGCTGTTCTTTATAGATTTAGCCTCTTAATTCTGCTCTCAAAGTGCACCAAATTGAAGCACCACAACTAAATGACCTCGGTATTACAAAAATCCTGCGTACGGCCCTGGTCCTGAATGTTTCAGAGGGCAGATGATAACCTCCTTCTAAGCAAGGAGCAGGTGTTCATAATTCTGTCTGTATCACTACACTGAGGTGACATTTTGGTTGTACCTTCTGATCACAACACTAACTGTTCTAATTTTTTACCTATCTGTCTACATACATGTCTACATGTCTACGTCTGTCTGTCTCTCTCTATCTTTCATTGTCTGCCCCTGTTTTATTATTGTATCTGAGGCTTCACTTTTGGTGATGGGACCTCAGTGGGTGAGAACAGACATGCTGAATAGACATAAAGATCTAGGAATGGGCAGCATCTTTCCATCCATTTAAAAATAAATATGTATTATGTTATGCCAACCTACATTCAGTCTAGCCCTAACCCTAACCTCTTAGAGTGCAGGAAGTGTCGGCCAGCTGTGTCATGTGTGTGTCTCCATTCTCAGTGTCAGTACATCCAGTTTGATGGTTCACCTGGGCCAGTAGACTAAGCAGAGCCTCGACCCAAACAAGGTGTCCTGAATGGTCTCCCAGGTCCGCCTTGTACAACTGAACTGTCAGCCCAGTGTTTCAGTGTGGTCTACAAGCTATTCAATAAAACCTGGAGAAAATGATCTGTATCTTGTCTTTACACTTACAGCACACATGCTGCACAAATGATGATCTTAATTGTATGACACTTGTTTTGTAAAATGCACAAGGGTATCTCTAACTTGGCTAGACTGTGGATGTGGTGACTAGTCCAGGCCAGTCAGCATGGTATATGCTGCATACAGGTGAGCAGAAGCTGAAACGCTTGTTCCTTGGCTAGGACCAAGGCAGCTTGCCAGCAGGGTCAGGCCTGTGCCGGGAGGTCAGTACATTAGAACCCCCTTAGGCGGGCTGTATGTATCCTAGGTTCTCAAACTTATATTTGTGGTATAGAAAGGTAGAACTTGCTTGGTTGGTTATGCAAGTGTGTGTGTGTGGTACTGTTGATTTTCCTCCACACTCCTCTCTCAGCCATATGTTTCCCCTATGTGGATCTGAAAACAGTGATAGGGATTAGATTAGGTTGCTAAGAGAACTGCTAGTCACCAGAAGCATTCAAGAACATAACCCGTGCTGGAATACTATTGTATGAACAAATCAATACAAGTAGGGCACATCTACTGACAGGCTGGCTGAATGACTGGAAGACTGACTTGGGACCTCCACTGAGGGCATCCCAGTCCTGGCTATGGATCAGTAGGCTAGTGATGCTCCCCTGCCCCTGGGCTAGTGTAGACCATTGCTAGCCTCTACCCACAAGCCATTACATTGATCATAGGCCTACTAAGGGAATACCAAGGGGAGTCTCTTGGAGTCAAGCCCAGGGGGGATGCAGAATAAAAATGCTAATACATGTACATACTCAGGCATTATGCTGTGACATGATTTTTTAACTTATTTATGTATTTATTTGTAGCTGTTACTGTTTCTTCATTTTGTTTACATCTCTTCATCTGACCAGCCTGTTGTCTGCTTACATCTCAATCAGTCCCACCTGTGTTCAATTCAGTCAATCAGTGAATCCATGCTCAGTCCAGAGTCCCACAACTCATTCCCATCACAGAATGTAGGCCTAATATGTTCATCCAGGATTGCTACAGGGTAAATAAGCTATAACATTTATCATTTTTTACTTAGAGCTATCTGAAGCCAGTCGTGCTCTCCTCATATTCACTGCACATTCTTGCTCAATAAATCTCTAATGTTCATGATTTAAAAAATGACATTTTCATGACATGGTAGATGTAGTGTGAAATGTATTGTGTGCCAGAAACAACCACAAACAACCTCAGATCACAACACCAGATTTAACTTTTGGATTCTCCATTTCCATGGTGGCCTGCTATACACTGTCGAACAGTGTCACAATATGGATTAGAGCAGGGGTTCCCAACCTTTCTTCCCCAGAGCCCCCCACCCCCCCCCAAATCGGTGTGAACGTCCAGTCTGTGTATATTTGTGTGTGCAAATTACATCAGGCGTAAGTTAGGGTACAATTAAGTGCTTCGCCAATGTAGCAGGAATATTAATGTTGACACGATTCATAGTCTCTGATTAATTTGTTGAATTTATATGATATTGTAGTGCCGTACATACAAGGCTTTTTGGCCCTTCATCAGATATAATCATGTATTTTGCTGTGTGACATGTCAATAACATGATTCTTTGACAAATATTTGTCTAGCTAATATTAGGGCCTCAAATTATCTGAGGTCTGGCGCACCAAACAGAACAATAACAAGACAAGACTGGCTCACTAGTCACCAGACACCAGTCGTCTAACAGTGTTCTTTTTTTTTTTTTTTTTTTACAATTTGTTTATTGACGTTTTACTTAGTTTCCCACAGAAAAGGTACAAGACAATCGACAAAGTATCAGGTATCACCCACCCACCCCCACAACAAAATAAAATACAATAAACAACCCTAAATCAAACACAGATACAGTAGCTAGACACAATATATACAGGCATTAAATTGCACACCACACACCGAAGGTACATATACCATCACAGAAATACAGCATTTGGCATCAATTATGAACACTGACATCACGTTTAAGTCCTATCTCGTAAAAAGGTTACAAAGTCTCCCCAGCATTTATCAGAAAGTACAGTTTTTTTCCTGAGGTTAAACATGATCTTTTCTGAGGGTAAGTATGATGAGAGCTCCTTGAGCCACAAAGACACGGCAGGTGGTTCCTCATCCTTCCAGCGAATGGCTATACATTTATTTGCCGCAATTAGGGCCATTCTGATGAAACGAATACTGCCCTTTAAATTGGCTGGAAGAACTGAGCAGTCTCCCAGTAGTGCCAGTCTTGGGTCGTGTGGGACCTCCTCCCCCACAATTACTTGAATATTGTCCAACACAGATCTCCAAAACTGCTCCAGGCATCTACATGTCCAAAACATATGCAACAGCGTCCCTGTTTCAGTCTTGCATCTAGGACACTGTTCAGAGTAGCTATCACTTATCTTATGGAGACGGTAAGGTGTGAAGTAGACCCTATGAATGAGGTTAAACTGTAGGAGTTTGTGTCGACTGTTATAGGAGAACGATTGAGAGCTTTCACAGATCGTCTTCCACTCACTGTCCTCAAAATCTGTGCCCATGTCTCTTTCCCATTTAACCTTTGCATTAAGTACTTTATGTTCTGTAAAACTTATGAGTTTATTATAGGCATAGGATAGGAAACCTCTGGGGTTGTGTTTCTCATGCATCATAACATCCAGCTGAAAATCCTCCAAAGGGACAAGCTTGCCTCCAAGCTGTATTCTAATATAATCTCTAACTTGTAGATATTTAAAGAAATGTGAAGAGGGAAGCCCAAAAGAGGTTCTCAGTTGCTCAAAGGATTTCAAATCGTTGTGCTCGTAAAGGTCTCCAAACGTGCATATACCTCTGTTATACCAGTCCCTAGTAATGCCATCACGCAGAGCCTCAGGTAATACAGGATTAAAATGGAAAGGGGTGGACCTATATATTGAACGAACACTTTGAAACTTGACTCTGATTTGATGCCATGTCTTAGATGTATGTTTTATTATTGGATTTGAAGTGGCACTTTTCTGACTGTGGTAGGAGGGGACAAATGGAATACTTGACAGCATCAGTGACGTGTGAGACTGCTCAATTTGTTTCCATGCCGGGGGATGTTCTAATTCTTTAATCCATGTCCAAATGCCCCTTGACTGGGCAGCCATGTAATATAGCTGGAAGTTAGGTAGATTCAACCCTCCTTGGTCAATGGGACGACAAAGGGTCTCAAGCTTGACCCTCGGAACCTTACCGTTCCATAGAAATCTAGAAATCTGTTTATCCAGAGTCTTAAAGAAAGATTTGGGGAGTGGTGTTGGTAGCGCTTGAAATAGATAAAGAAATTTGGGTAAAATATTCATTTTTATACAGTTTATTCGTCCAATTAATGATATAGGTAGGCAAGACCATCTTCCCAGATCTGCCTCCACTTTCTTAAGCAAGGGGTCATAGTTGAGTGAGAAAATTAGATCTAATTGGTTAGGTATTTGTATTCCGAGGTAACAGATCTTATGGGGTTCCCAACGGAAGGGGATGTTGACCTTCAACATTCCTTGGGCCGCTGTGTTGAGAGGCAATATCACACTTTTATTCATATTAATTTTGTAACCAGAGAAGCAGCTGTATTCATCCAATAGAGAGCAAAGGGCAGGAAGTGAGGCCGCCGCATTGGATGAATACACCATAATGTCATCCGCGTACAAGGAAATCACATGCTTTTCCTGTCCTACCACCACCCCCTCAATACCAGGGTGTGCTCTTATAGCTATTGCAAGAGGTTCAATCGCTAGTGAGAACAGAAGAGGGGACAAGGGACAACCCTGGCGTGTGCCACGCAACAAGGGGAAAGGAGTAGATATATTACAGTTGGTCCGGATCATTGCCGATGGACTGAGATATAGAATTTGTATCATTCGTATTAAGTTTGGACCAAAATTCATCTTCTGTAAAACCGCAAAAAGAAAGGGCCATTCTAAACGGTCGAATGCCTTTTCGGCATCTAATGAAAGAGCAACTACTGGGGTGGGGATAGCTTTAGCACAGTGAATTATGTTGAGGAACCTCCGAATGTTATCTGATGAAAAACGATTTTGAACAAAACCGGTCTGATCTTTGTTTATGAGACTAGGTATCACAGTTTCCAATCTAGTGGCTATAACCTTAGTGAACACCTTATATTCTGACGATAAGAGGGCAATGGGTCTAAAGGATCCACATAGTTTCGGGTCTTTGCCTGGTTTTAGCAGGACCGTAATCAGAGCTTGTTCCAGGGTCTTAGGTAGCCGATTGATCTCAATTGCATGCTGAAACATATCCATTAGTGGTGTTATCAGACTGGGCGCAAAGACTTTAAAAAAGTCCATAGGAAACCCGTCAGGCCCTGGTGATTTTCCCCCTGAGAGCCTGCCTATCGCCTCCAAAACTTCCTGCTTAGTAATGTGAGCTTCCAGGTTGACCTGAGTTTCCACAGTCAACTCTGGGATGGTAAGTCCCTCTAGAAAAGTCTCCATCTTATGATTATCTACTCCCTGAGATGTGTACAGGTTAGAATAAAAGTCTCTAAACGTTTCATTAATACGTTTAGGATCATGAATTTCAGAGGTGCCGTCCTTGGTCTTAACTGAAGGGATACATCTCGAACTATCCTCCTTCCGAATCTGCCAGGCCAGTAATTTACCACATTTATCCCCATGCTCGTAATATTGTTGTTTTGTCCTGGCCATGGCGTTTTCAACCACCCGAGTAGATAGCATGTCATACTCAGTCCTTTTGGTGTTGAGGGCCTCAAAGGTCCTCTCATTTTGAGTCCGAAAATGCTCCTTTTCAAGAGCCCTAATCTCTGATTCAAGTGTTCTAGTTTTTAACAGATGTTGCTTTTTTTTCCAAGATGCATAACTTATTGTCTGCCCTCGCAAATAAGCCTTTAAGGCTTCCCAAACAATAGTCGGTGAGGCAGTCCCTTTGTTAATGCTAAGAAATGTGTCAATATTGGTGTTGATATGTTTGACATAGTCCGCGTCATTAAGTAGATGTCTGGGGAGTCGCCAAAGTCTCGTTCCACTGGCAGGGTTTCTTTGAGCTATCAGAAGCATGAGAGGGGCATGGTCTGAGTGCGTCATAGCTAGATATTCACACGAGGATACCAGGTGGATCTTTTCAGCATGAGCAATAAAGGTGTCGATTCTGGAATAGCTATTATGAGCATGCGAGTAGAAAGAGTACTCACGTAGTGATTTATGTGTCTCCCTCCAAATATCTACCAACCTGCAATCTAACATTTCTTTTCTGAGAGCCTTGGCTGCTTGGGTTAGAACCTGGGGGTTAGAAGATGATCGGTCTTTAGTAGGATCCAAAACTAAATTAATATCCCCTCCAATAATAATCTCACTAGAAGGGCACGATAACACGTAAAACAGACTCTGGAAGAACTGAGGGCAATCATAATTAGGACCGTAAATATTAACTATAGTAATAGGTTCACCTGCTAAGGAGCCTTTAAGTATCAAATACCTGCCCTGTTTATCCTTCTCAACATTATCCACATGTAAAGGGACATGTTTTCCTATCAGCGTGGCAACTCCCCTAGATTGGGATGTAAAGGATGAGTAAAAGACCTGGCCCTGCCACTGACGGGTCAATTTAGCATGTTCAGCATCCGTTAAGTGCGTCTCCTGTAGAAGAGCTATGTCTATTTTATGATTTCTCAGGAAGCTGAGAACCTTTTTACGCTTTGACAATATGTTGATGCCATTAGTATTCCATGTCAAATACCTAAGAACTGTAGTTGTCACTATCTACTTCTCCCATAAAGTAATGCAGTATATTATTAAACCATATATGGTGTGCACTTCCAATCAATATACGATCTGTGTGTGTCATTTCTATACCCTGTACCTTTAAGTCAGCAGAATAGATTAGAAAAAATAAAAAACTAAACCCCATACAACACCCCGTTCCCTGACTTCCTCCCCAACTGAGGAAGTACAGGCCCTTTTGTCTTATTGACGTATTTCCCTGTAGCTGTGACTTATCTAACTAGCTACATTGTTAAACGATACCAAACCTCATTAGATAATGTTATTTACTAGCCCAATCCCATAGAACAATCACCACTTTATAAAGTAGGTAGGTCTCCCATAATGCAACAATAATTTTGGCCAGACTAAAACCCTAAAAAGAACATGTGGCCATGATGTAACTCAACATGTCACCCTCTTAAGAATGTGACCAGATAAGCATATTGACAGCATCTGCTGTCGATGACATAGGCTACTTAGAACATAAATATGTACAGTACAGACCTGTATAACAGGGTAAACCATATGTTAGCCTGGTAACCTATGTCCCCCTGTTGCCATTATACGGCTACTCACGCGTAGGGTCCACAATGTAGGCCTCGGCTAATGACCAAAGAACAAGATCCGAGTAAATGTAGAAGTCCAGCAGGCATCCTGACCCGTGAGAGTTCAGTCCATCAGTGGATGTCCCCACGGAAGCAGCAATCCTTCATCGAGCAGTCAAATTAAATCAGGGCAGGTTGAAAAGAAATTAAGCCCTAATCAGTCGCAGTCTAACATTGCCGCCTAGACCAACATTTCTCCTTATGAAAGAAGTTAAGAACAGTCATGATCAGTCTCACGGTAGCAAGTCTGAATGATATTTCTTCAGGTTTTCAGCAGATTGTGGTGTCGAAAAAGTGCGCTTTCCTCCCTCCAGGTCCATAATAAAGGTGGTTGGATGTAGTAATCTGAAAGTGATGTCCTTCTCCTTGAGCTTCTTTTTCAGTGGAGCAAAGGCTTTCCTCTTCTGGTATAGAGCGGTAGACATATCTCTGAAGATCATGATCGCCGAGTTGCCATATTTCAGGGAGCCTTTCTTCCGGGCTGCATCGATGATCTTGACCGTGTCGGAGAAGCGGAGAAGCCTGATCACGATAGCGCGGGGTCTGGCGCCATCTGCTGGGCGTTGCTGCAACGACCTATGTGCGCGTTCAATTTCGAAAGTTTCCCCTTCTAAGTCAAGTATCTTCGGTAGCCATTCATGAATAAATGCCACCGCGTCCCTCCCTTCGACTCCTTCAGGGAAGCCCAGCAGTCTAAGATTTTGTCTGCGGGCTCTATTTTCCTGATCGTCCAGTTGTTCCCTCAGCTCTTTCAATTCGCTCCCCGTAGCTTTCTTGTAGTCGTCTAACTCTAGACCTGGTCCAGGGCGATCTCCTACGTATAACGCCCTGTTACTCTCAATGCAATTTGCCTATTAAAGCGCTTCATCAGCCCGGTCGTCCGACTCTACAGACAAAACCGTTTC
The DNA here is from genome assembly GCF_949987555.1 of Borostomias antarcticus. NCBI lineage: Eukaryota > Metazoa > Chordata > Actinopteri > Stomiiformes > Stomiidae > Borostomias > Borostomias antarcticus. The sequence continues at coordinate 4,643,407 of NC_140265.1, read as the reverse complement.
GTTACTCACCAAAGTAAACACATCGTTGGAAAGATGAAAGCCTTTTCTCCTGAAGCGCTACAGTTTGTAGTCCCCCACCTTTCAAATAAAGGGCACATTTGTACCCTTAAATGTTTTATATCCACAGCGCATCGACTGTCTTCTTCTACCGGCGAATCGGCGCTCTCCGCTTTGTTTAGTCTACTCACTGCTGCCGCCCATGTCGGGGATGATGCATTACATCTTAAATGGTGTTGTGAGACTGTCCTCTCCAGGGTTCTACTGTTCTCTACAGGGCTGTAGACTGTTCTCCAGGGTTCTACTGTTCTCTACAGGGCTGTAGACTGTTCTCCAGGGTTGTAGACTGTCCTCTCCAGGGTTCTAGACTCTTAAGCTATTTGATTAATGTCAGATTTTCTGTTGCAATATGTGAGATTCACCCCTTTTCTCTTCACCAAATGCCAATAGAATTAAAAATATATTTCTGTATATGCACTGTGATGCATCCTATATAGTTTCTGGTTGATTGTGGACAGTGTTGTGTGGACATCAGACAAGAAAACATGCATAAACCTTTTTCTTTTACATAGGCGAAAATTGGAAATTGGTATATTTGTCACATACCTTCCATCTGCATTTTTCATTACTTTCCACCACTGGGATTTTGGGGGACTAACTGATATGTTATAAAGAACATATGTATGACACTAAAACAGTTGAAATAATTTCTGTTGCAATTTGTTCAAGGTGATGTCATAAAATGCCTGGACTATAGGGGCAGGGGAGCATCACTAGCCTACTGATCCATAGCCAGGACTGGGATGCCCTCAGTGGAGGTCCCAAGTCAGTCTTCCAGTCATTCAGCCAGCCTGTCAGTAGATGTGCTCTACTTGTATTGATTTGTTCATACACTAGTATTCCAGCACAGGTTATGTTCTTGAATGCTTCTGGTGACTAGCAGTTCTCTTAGCAACCTAATTTAATCCCTATCACCATTTTCAGATCAACATAGGGGAAACATATGGCTGAGAGATGTGTGGAGGAAAATCAACAGCACCCCACACACACACACTTGCATAACCAACCAAGCAAGTTCTACCTTTCTATACCACAAATATAAGTTTGAGAACCTAGGATACATACAGCCCGCCTAAGGGGGTTCTAATGTACTGACCTCCCGGCACAGGCCTGACCCTGCTGGCAAGCTGCCTTGGTCCTAGCCAAGGAACAAGCGTTTCAGCTTCCGCTCACCTGTATGCAGCTTATACCATGCTGACTGGCCTGGACTAGTCACCACATCCACAGTCTAGCCAAGTTAGAGATACCCTTGTGCATTTGACAAAACAAGTGTCATACAATTAAGGTTATCATTTGTGCAGCATAGCATGTGTGCTGTAAGTGTAAAGACAAGATACAGATAATTTTCTCCAGGTTTTATTGAATAGCTTGTAGACCACACTGAAACACTGGGCTGACAGTTCAGTTGTACAAGGCGGACCTGGGAGACCATTCAGGACACCTTGTTTGGGTCGAGGCTCTGCTTAGTCTACTGGCCCAGGTGAACCATCAAACTGGATGTACTGACGCTGAGAATGGGCTAGGGGGCAAAATACATAAAAAAACGTTTTTTTTCGTTTTTTGTTTTTTGGTGTATTACCAAAGTTGAAGTTGTGAAGTACCTACTTACTATAACAGACAACAGTTTTAGGTTCACGAAATACGTTTAATTAGTCTGCAAACTAAGCTCGTTTTTAGCTGATTTCGAGCCGGGTTTGGGGGCGGGAGATCGATTAGCATGATCTGGTTTCATTGGCTATTGCTTCCGGCTATTGCTTCCGGGTTCTCCGCCCCCACCTTTCCCAAACAACACGCCGGCATTCAGTCCCAAGTTTACCAAGGATGCTACAGCTTTTGCTAAAGAGAAGACGGGGATGGCATCCAGGACATGGAAATAGTTTTAAGAGCAGCTAAAACTCCAGCAGAGCAGGACTCGTTCGTACACGGAGTTTATTCTTGATGTCCTGTGATACAGAGATGACTGTATCAGCAAAGCCAGTTGCTACCAAGCGCAGAGTTGCGTCGAACGAGGTACCAGATTCACACCACCGCCAAGCATTCTGCTTTGCTTTGGGGTAAGCTGATCTTTATACTATCTGTGCTGTTTACATTACATTAACGTTAGTCGTTTAGCAGAAGCTCCTTTCTAAACAAGTGACTAAGTCTAGCTAGCATAACAAACTAACAAAGGCTAGCTAGCTAACGTTAGCTAACATGCTAGTTAGCTGAGCTAGCCCTTTGTTCCTAAACTAGCCAGCGTGGGAGCTAATATTGAGCTAGGTAGCTATATTATAGAGAGAAACAGAATGAGAGAGCATGAGAGGTATGGTAGTCTGACACCTTTGTTTTTTGTTTTGGTTACAGGATGAGCAAAAAGGTGAGGATTTGCAGCTCTCCCTTGGCCCCTTCATACCAGCCAGCAAGAAGATCACTATGCACTACAGCTTTGATTTTGCACAACAGGTGAGAATACGTTCATCCTATCATGCATTATCTAGTCTATTTAATCCACACATTCTGGTACTATTTTATCTATATGGAGTGCCAGTACTGTGGGCAATAGTTTAATGTACTTTCTTCCTTCTATTCTATTGCAGTTTTGATACTGAGAGACCTGGCATGGTTGTGGCCAGAGAACACCGTGATGCACCGGCCCCCGAGAGAAGGTCTTCTTGTGCAAGCCCCACCCGGACTGGACATGGCCAGACAGACGTATCTCTTTGACAAGATCAGAGAGTTCTGTTCTGATGAGGGACGAGACGTCACATGTCCCCCGCCAAACTCCACAGCAGCTCAGAACAAGACTGTCCGCTTGTAGATTCACTGCAGATCATCAGGACGGACAGCACTGCAGGAGAAAGGCCACAGCCTTTCCTGTTTTCCTGTTTGTATACTGAAGCGTTGCTTGTTCTCTTGCACAGACTTGCCCACACTTGCACAGACTGCATTGTTAGAATATTGAATACTGAGCTGAGTACTGTTGTTATTACCTTGAGTATTGAGCTGGGGACTGTTATTACTTTGTTGTACACTTGATCACAATGAACACTATGCACCTTGTCTATAAAACAGACAACTGACTGTACACTTTAACACTTAGACAGTTGCCTTTTTTTGTACACTTAACTACTTATGCTTGTACTTTAAATTATGTATGTGACAATAAAGAACGTTAAATTTGAACTTCATCTTATATTGTTCTTAACTGCATTCACAACACAAGATTAATACTGACTCAGAGTGTGGGGTCAATAGTGAGAGAGCACCTCACTTGGCAGCCACTCTCAGGTAATACCCCAAGTTGACAGCCACTCTGACAGATAATGACAGATCGTCCAGTGGGGGAGTGGCTGGGGGAGGGGTTACCAGGCTATTGTTCACGCCCATTACCTGGCAGTCAGAGGTGTGGAAATGTTGGAGAACTTTGGAGGGAGATTTCTCAGCTAAGTTGATTTGGCAGTACTAGCATTCAAATAAGCATATCTTCTTCAAATATGTTCAGAATTCAATGTATGAGACCTCATTTGAAAGCTTACAATCTGCACTTTCATAATCTGTAAAAAACTGAAAAATGAAAATGCCTAGTTGAGGACCAAATTACCAGCGGCGGTCACATATTTCTTTTTAAATGGATGGAAAGATGCTGCCCATGCCTAGATCTTTATGTCTATTCAGCATGTCTGTTCTCACCCACTGAGGTCCCATCACCAAACGTGAAGCCTCTGATACAATAATAAAACAGGGGCAGACAATGAAAGATAGAGATGGACAGACAGACATGTAGGTTAAAAAATTAGATTAGAAAATTAGATTAGAACTCTTAGTGTTGTGATCAGACGGTACAACCAAAATGTCACCACAGTGTAGTGATGCAGACAGTTATGAACACCTGCTCCTTGATTAGAAGGAGGTTATCATCTGCCCTCTGAAACATTCAGGACCAGGGCCGTACGCAGGATTTTTGTAATACCGAGGTCATTTAGTGGTGCTTCAATCTGGTGCACTTTGAGAGCAAAATGAAAAGGATAGATCTATAAAGAACAACACGCATCATATTGGATTAATATCATCTTTAACTGAGAGCAGTGGAGGTCATCCAGAGAGGACACAACTTAAGTGAATGTTGATGAGAACACACCATCTATTAGAAACATGAGACTTGCTCCTCCTGTCACCTCTCTCCCAGCCTGGCCTCCTCCACTCTGATGTCCATGTTGGTCTCCTCCTGTCACCTCTCTTCCACTGTGTTGTCCATGTTGGTCTCCTCCTGTCACCTCTCTTCCACTGTGGTGTCCATGTTGGTCTCCTCCTGTCACCTCTCTTCCACTGTGGTGTCCATGCTGGTCTCCTCCTGTCTTTTGTCCATGCTGGTCTCCTCCTGTCACCTCTCCTCCACTGTGGTGTCCATTTTCATCTCCTGTCCACAAATTAACAAAACATAAACATAAGCTATAAACACATCCCCCCACCCACCCATCCATCCACATTATTTTTTAAACTTGTCAGGATCTAATTAATGTAGTGTCTCTTTGGCTAACATCAGGTATCTCACCTCTCATCTCTATGTCCTCTCCTCCTGTCCCCTCTCTTCCACTCTCTTGTACCTCTTGGTTTCCTGTCAACAAATTATATATTTTTAACAGAACATAATCATGCATACTGTGTATATGTATACACACCTACCTGTCTATTTGTTTATCTATATAAGCGGCACACCTGATTAATAACTTCCATCCAATGGTATAGGACAGGAAATAAGGATGCCTGTAGAATTTCAGGAAGTAGTGGAGCTTGTGCAAAGAGCCTAATTGCTTGGCAACACCAAACGCCCAGTGTTTACATGAGAAAATAAATATGATAGATTTCTTTGTAGAAGCACTGCTCTGTTTGTGCATGTGCGCAGGTACACCGCTTTGCTAATGTTAACTTGGGTCAAGAATAGCCTACACCTAGCTAGCCACGTTGTGACGGCTAGGATCATGGATGTATTCACTAACTAGCTATTTAGCTAACGTTAGGCATCTCAGCATCTTCGTCTACGTTCTTAAATGTGAGCATTTAGGCGCTGTCAATGTTATAACTAATTGAAAATACGTTAAAATAACTGCTTATTGTTATGTTACTTGTGTCAATCTCCCTTACCTCGAAAGACGTCCAATATGTTCGCTTGATCGTCCGCAGCTGACACTTATTAATGACAAATTAGCTTTGCGTCTCACACCCCTTCTCCTAAGAGAAAGAAGATTCGCCAAATAAAAAGTGATTCAACCGTTTCAGGCGAAATTAGTTTTTGATTGACAAGACGATTGTCAGCCTCTGATTGGCCAAAGTAGAAATTGATTGACAGTTGACCCGCCCCCTCGAAGTCTCCGGGCCTGCAGAGTCTGAACAGTGAAACGCGTCATTGTTCCCGGCTTTCACCGATTGGTTAAGAGCATTGAAAAGACGAGCAGTCACGAGCAAAAGTGTATATGTTACGGTCAATGTGAGAAAACGGGGAATGTGAGCTTTTCCCGGTTATTGCGCACATTCCCTGACCTCGCGGGGAATGTAGGAGAAACATGTTCGTTTCTCACATCTCCCGGGTAATGTGCACATTCCCCGACCTTGCGGGAGATGTGAGGAATTGGTTAGTATTTCTCACATCTCCCGCAAGGTCGGGGATTGTGCAGATTAACCGGGAAATGCTTGCAATTCCCGACCTTGCGGTAAATCTAGCAAAGTCCAACCGTATGCAAAACTTCTGCGCAGCCGGGTGGTGGGAGAGGGCTCATGTGACGCCTCAGAGGGCGCGCACACCAAAGAGGCACCCACGGCAGTTTGGCTAACGTTATTGGCGCACACCAGTGTGAGAGATTTTTCTGTCTTTCGGCTAGCTAACGTGGGGGTTGACTCGAAACATGAGTAACAGTAGGAGTAAGAGAGACCTCTTTAACGAGAAGCTAGATGCTGCTCTTAATGAGAAACATGCTAACACCGTGACCATCGACCGCAAGAAGTACGGTGAGATATTAGCTACACTCGTCAGAGTCAATCGTGAAGGTGAGAACCCACGATCCTCGCAGGAATACAAGTGGATGAAAAGATATACTCTTATTGACAACAATAGTGGGAGGAAAATCGCCAAAAGAGGGTTGGACACTTTTCTTGTGGCGAAAGAGGACTTGTTTGATGTGATCGCTGAGGCCCACATAAAAACAGGACATGGAGGACGTAATATACTGGACAAGGAGCTGCGACAGTCTTACTGCAATGTGACCCTGGAGAACATCACACTTTTCCTGAACCTTTGTGAGGACTGTCAGCTCAAACACTCAAAAGTGAGAAAAAGTGTTGTAGTCAAGCCGATCATCTCGAACCACATGAACTCACGCTGCCAGGTAGACCTCATTGACATGCAAAGCAAAGCAGATAGGGAATACCGTTTTATAATGGTATATCAAGATCACCTCACCAAATTCGTCTGTCTCCGCCCTCTGAAAACAAAAACCGCTGAAGAGGTGTCCTATCATTTGTTGCACATATTTAGTGACAAGGGGGCACCACACATTTTACAATCTGACAACGGCAGAGAATTTGCTAACAAGATAATAGAGGAGTTGGTTTCAATGTGGCCGGAGTGTAAACTTGTGCATGGTAAGCCTCGACATTCCCAGTCTCAGGGATCAGTCGAACGTGCAAATCGTGACATCCAGGACATTCTAATGATGTGGCAGAGAGACAACCAGACCACCCAGTGGGCTGATGGACTGTGGTTTGTCCAGTATGCGAAGAACAGACGCTTCCACTCAGGCATAGGGCGGAGTCCATATGAGGCCATGTATGGCAGGCCAATGACAGTCGGACTAGATGGACTGCAGCTAGGCCTATCCAAAGAGACCATCTCTAATGTCACCACAGAGGAACAGCTGATCGAGGCGTGTGGTCATCACGCTAACCAAGGTGTGCAATGGATTATATTTTAAATCATAAAGTAAACATCAAGATCGGATATTCAATTTTCATAAGAACAAAATATTTATTCACCTGATTTTCCACTCAGGTATGACCACAGAGCTGACAGAGCCAGAGGAACAGCTGGCAGAGCCAGAGGAACAGCTGACAGAGCCAGAGGAACAGCTGACAGAGCCAGAGGAACAGCTGGCAGAGCCATGTGGTCAGTCTGACCAAGGTGGGTAATTGACGGTTTTAAATCCTAAACAAAGTAAACATCAATACCTTTCTGGAAAGAGAGTTTTACACACATAACACAAATCTACTGTTGCCAAAGCAGTCAAAGGGCCCTGTTCAACAGGCTGCATGACCTTAAATACATTCAATATATCCAACATGATTCAACTACCTAACCATATTATCTCTCATACATCCTGACCTAACCATACTGTCTCTGATCTATATGACCTAACCATACTATCTCTGATCTATATGACCTAACCATACTATCTCTGATCTATATGACCTAACCATACTATCTCTGATCTATATGACCTAACCATACTATCTCTGATCTATATGACCTAACCATACTATCTCTGATCTATATGACCTAACCATAATATCTCTGATCTATATGACCTAACCATACTATCTCTGATCTATATGACCTAACCATAATATCTCTGATCTATATGACCTAACCATACTATCTCTGATCTATATGACCTAACCATACTATCTCTGATCTATATGACCTAACCATACTATCTCTGATCTATATGACCTAACCATACTATCTCTGATCTATATGACCTAACCATACTATCTCTGATCTATATGACCTAACCATAATATCTCTGATCTATATGACCTAACCATACTATCTCTGATCTATCCTGATTTACTAGTCTCGGGATACACCTAATTATTTGCATGACATGAATGAGAGAAAAACATGCCTCCACGATGTTTGGAGAAACAGAAAGTTTACAGGCACAGTGTTGATTTTCTCCTCAGGTGTGACCACAGAGGAAGAGCTGACCGAGCCATGTGGCCAGTCAGACCAAACTGTGTCCGATGTGGAGGATAGGGAGCAAGCTGATGGTTCCTGTTTGACATGTGTGTACTGCCAGCAGCCAACCTCTGGAGCGCACAAGTGTGCAGTCTGTGGCAAGATCTGTCATGCTATCCAACCCTGCAGCATTGCCATGGGTGAAGAGGAAGGTTATGGGGCACCTGTGATGTGCTCTCACTGCCGGAATGCTCAGAATCGACAAGAGCAACAGAGAGCAGCAAAGAGGAAGCAGGAAGACCAAGCCCAAAGGATGAAGGAGCTCTCTGCCAAGCACTTCAAAGCGGCAGAGGTTGGCCAGTGTATCCGAGTCCCAGTTCCAGAGGTGGACCGTGGGAAGACAGATCCCCGCAACGTCCTGGCTGTTGTGCTTGAGGTAACCAATCAGGTCAAGGAGATGCTCATCTAGTGTAATGAATAGGCTATATTTTGCTTAGTTATGTGATAACTAGTTTAGTGCTGTGACCAGCTGTAGCTAGTTTTACTCAGTCAAGTGTATTTGACATCACTCTTTGGGTAGCCTAGCCCACACTTTAGAGTAGGAAAATTGCCACTCGGTCCGAGAAGTATGACTGCACACAGACAGAAATTGAAACAGTGGGAGAAAAAAAAGGCCTAGATGCTTTACTGTGTTTAAGGGTTGTGCTGTCTGTATTGTCACAGGTAACTGAGGATGGATGTTACAGACTGGGGACCAAGAATGGAGTCCTCAAGCAACTGTATGCACGGAACCAGTTTGAACCTTGCATTGAGTCATTCCTCAGTATTGCAGAGGTCCCCATAGACAAGGAAGTGTCATTACGCCAGACAGCAGCAGTACTATCAGATGGACATGGCCAAGGGTTCCTGCGGTGCAACTGCACTACTGGCATGCGCTGTACCACTAACAGGTGCCTTTGTAAGAAAAAAGGTCTGCTATGCAATAGCAAATGTCATGGTAGCACTACCTGTTGTAATAAGGGATGAGTTGGTTTGCGCACTACCACCCCTTTTTCATATTTTATTTTGTGTACAACAAATCCATGTATTCAATATTTCAAAGTGAGGTACACAGCTCCTCAACACTGTACTGGGTTTTCAGCCACTGAGTTCCTTTGGAGGTTCCCACTGTTGACTTTCGTTGTCTTTTATGATCTGCTTTAAGCTCTGCGTTGTGTTTTTTTCAATAAAAGTCTGCAACCAATCTCCCACTATACCACAGTGTCAGTGTCCATTCACTTCAGATGTATTCCAAAAATGAGTCTCTCCAACACGGGATTTGATCGACATTCAAAAGCTGTTTATTACAGGAGGTGAGCATACAAAAAGACAATTACATGTAGTCTAAATGTTGGCTTCCTGCCTGCGTGGCTGTCTGCTCCAAAATCGAGGAATGTGAGAACTGAGTGAACGTTTCTACGAGAATAGGTTGTGTTTTCTAGAATAAATATATGACAAAAAGTCATCCCTGGACTGTTATTATTAACTGTAAATGATCTAGTTGAGGATGCATCAAACTCTTGTCTTTTGGCATAAGCCTTGTAGCATCCCCTCTTGGTGCACGGCCCTCTGTCTCTCCAAACTCATCGATTATGTTGAATCGCTGCGCTACGCATGCAGTCTGCCACATATTAGTAGGATCAGTAGGCTAGCCTATATGTAGGCTACATCCCCAGCCCCTTTCTGTTAAACGTATTGTGTTGCCTTTGTATATGAAATGAGCTATAATGATTTAATTGATCTGACTAATAATCAGTTATTGCAGTGGTATTCCGCTCGATTTCTTATATCACCGCAACTGACAGATGTTCCCAGAACAGTAACGTTTTCAGTGTTCAACGGGCTTTGTTGGACACCTACTAAAATAAATAACGTTAGACTGGTGAACAATGCGGATTTTCACAGCGCAAACGATATGTCTTCTGGTTGCATCCTTTTGCGTTTGTTAACTCACCAGTGTATCCTCCTAATACTACTTACACTGTGCATCATATATTAGGCTACTGTTCAAAGTAGACCACAGACTGTTATTATTAACTGTAAATTATCTAGTTGAGGATGCATCAAACTCACACTTGTCTTTTGGCATAAGCCTACGGTAGCCCTCCCACCACCCGGCTGCGCAGAAGTTTTGCATACGGTTGGACTTTGCTAGATTTACCGCAAGGTCGGGAATTGCAAGCATTTCCCGGTTAATCTGCACAATCCCCGACCTTGCGGGAGATGTGAGAAATACTAACCAATTCCTCACATCTCCCGCAAGGTCGGGGAATGTGCACATTACCCGGGAGATGTGAGAAACGAACATGTTTCTCCTACATTCCCCGCGAGGTCGGGGAATGTGCGCAATAACCGGGAAAAGCTCACATTCCCCGTTTTCTCACATTGACCGTAACATATATAAATTGTGTTCGTAATGTGTGTCTCTCTCTACCTTGGAAACTTTTCGCAGTGGAAACTTTTCACAGTTGAACATTGTTTGTCACGCCTGTAAAGATTCCCATTGCAAAGATTTTTTTATCCATCTGAAGAAAACAAGAGACAAGCTCTTTATTCTTTTTGAGTAAACAAACGTTTTCATCACAACCTGCTCACTAGCCTTTCACTGTAGGCTACGACAATCCTCAATTCGGTAAGTTGTATGTTATTTTTTATTTTTGAAAGATTAGAGCGCAGCCGTTTGGGGCTTCGGTTTAGGAAGTGAACTTCGAATGTCCAAGGGAGGGTTAGACGACTGTTTTTGAATTTGAGTCCAGGAGAGGGTTACTGTTCTTTTTAATTTGAGTGCAGGGGAGGGTCATATAGCTACACATTTGAATCGAAAACAGAATAGTTTATTCATCTTTTCGGAATTCAGCAAGCTGTTTTGTATGACCATGTTGAGAGGGAAGCGCGTGAAGCGAACATACCGACATGCGGTCTGTTTTCAGTGAATTTCTCTGTTGCTGGTCGTTGCTGCGTGCGTTCACTTCTTTTATTCGCTGGTGACATTAAGTGGAGAGCATGGCCGTATAACGTAATTCATAAGCAAATCTAGAGGCCACCACCTGTGCTGACTCAAACAAAATTGCTGATGTGACCGGTTTGGTCTTGTACGCATGTGTTTCTGCATTGTGTATGTTGGCTTTTGGCGTTCTTCTTCTGTTGCTCTGCGTTGTGTAATTCTTTGTAAGCCTTGATAAGAGTTGCAGCACCATCTAATTATGAACCACGATGTTGATAGGCTTCTTTGTTGTGACAGTATTGATAAAATCACCCCAACACGGGATTGGAAGCGGCGACAGATGATAGATTTATTGTACAAAGATACAATCACATGGAACACTGGGATGTTTCCCTCGTCTCTCTCTCTCCCTGCTTCTCTGGACTGTGGACTTTTACCTATATTCTTCAATCCCTCCTGTGATTCTATACAATCGTACAGAATCATACCAATCTAGATAAAATGTCACACAGAGATACATAGGGAAATAAACACATGCATCCTTCTTTCTCCAATGTTGCCTGACCACGTAACACGGACCGGCTGGCTTAAGATCCTCTGTACCTGGAACCATCCTCAAAGATAACAACTCTCAATATAACAAAACAAAACACCCCACCCCATGCATCATTTATTAAAAAACACACCCCTAAAAGCAAAGCAAAAACAAAGTTGACCGAAATAACATATCGGAACCTAGCATTCAGACAGGCACCTTAACAAATTAAGCATTACTGCAATCAAATCATAATCTGGGTAGAGAGACGTAGTCTCTCGCCCTGGGCCCCTCCTGATCCTGCGGACCTGATAGCGGTGGCGCGCCTCACTGGTGCAAGCCTGAATCCGGATTCCAAGCCCACACCAGCAGCCACGCCCAACACTACCATCCCCATGGGTCCGGCCATTTCTAATAATAAGAACAGTAAAGGATTTCCCTGCAACTATTCGAACCCGGCCCCCTGGGTGAGGAACAGCGCTGATATGGAGAGAGTCAGTCCTAACCCTGATCTTATCAATGAAATTTGATCTGAAACTTCAAAACATTATGAATGACAGTTAGCTTTACCCGTCCACTGATTGGTCAGATAAACTGTCCTGTAATGTCCCTGCTTCAGCTCTAATGAATATGTCTCAACTGCAACCTGAGGATTCACCCTTACAGTATAACTCTGCTTAACACACTTGACCACTATTGGCATGACCACTCCCTACAACCTGTGGATGAAAGGATGTGATTAGAGTGAGTGTGAGTGAACTGTGTGAAAGTGTCCCGTCTTCCACCCGAGGTAGCGCTGTCCGTCCCCTCGAGGTGCTGCACGTGATCACTCGCGTCCAGAGTAAACCGGAAGGCCTTCTCCAACTCCATCTGTGGTACAGGAAACAAAAAGGAACTATCACAGTATCAGACGTTCTACAAGGTATATTGGTTATAATGCCCTGATGGAAGATGAAAATAAAGGATTAATTATCATGAAACACTGTCAGACTTTGGCTTGTCGGCTCAGGATCTACGCTCTTACTAAGGCCCTAACACTCATTTCTGTCCCTTTCAGCAGAACTACAGTCATTGAACAGTGGCACATATTGGGATATTTCAGAGAATGCCCCAAAATGCGTTCTTCACCCCGAGTTTGCCCTCATGCCTAAGACGCATGATTCTTTAGCTCAAGGGCTCTGTTCGAACAACACTGCCATCGTTGTCCCTGACTTTTGGAGTGTTAGGCCACTGATGTTATTTGATGATAGTCTACGTCCTGAGTTCCCTGAGAGTGTCTCAACCTGAGTGTCATGACCTGTGGTGGTTCTAATCCTCAGAGGGCGGTGGTTCAACCACCTTGCATTGGCTAGCATGAATCCAATTTGGTTTGGCTGCTACCTTGACTGCAGTGTTGGTGATGAGCAATACCTGGTGCGGCCCATCCCACTTTGCGTCTAATATCTCGCTTTGGTCTTTCTGATCATGACGTACTGGCCTGGGATCAGAGTGTGCCCTCCTTCTGGGACATCACTCCATGCCATATGCACTTGGAGATGAGCTCTGGCTAGTGCCACACTCAACCTCTCACAGTAACCGATCAATGAGTCACTTGTGAGATGAATGTCTGCTTTTCTGAGGTCGATGGCTCTGGGGAGTCACATTGGTCTCCCACAGACGACCTTGAACAGACGAGTGCATGGTGGCGGCCTGCTTGTGTAGGTGACCGGGTCCATTTTCAGAAGTCCACAATAATTTTTGTCTTTTGCCCATATGGGATGCCGGGTTAGGTCCGGTTTAGTCACTCGTCTCAGTTTTGTGAGTCTGATTTTTCCCCCTTGGAATTCAAGAGATGAGTTAATTTAAGTCAGGACATCAAGTCCTAAGAGAGGATCTCCTACGAGCCCCACCCAGATTGATGTTTGGAACTTGTGTTGTAACCGGAGGGGGCCTTTGACCCTAGGGAAGGATGTTCCCATTGGAGCGGGAGTCAAGAGATATTCTGGAGGTGGGGGCCGAGTAGCCCCCCCCCCCCCGAAGCAGAGCCGGAGACTGATGGGTGTGTGTGGGCTGCCGACAGAAAGAGCTCAAGGTGACAGACAGCTCAGAGAGAAGCTCAGTTTGTGTTGTTTGTTGGTTTTCGGAGTCCTTTAGTATCTGTTGAAAGGGAGAGCAAGGCCCTTTTGATTCTGTCGCACGTCAATGGTAAGACCTGCTCTTGGGCCTGTACTGCCCCTGTAATCTCTCCTCTGTCTCTCGTGATTGTTAGTATGGCAGCTTCAGGTCAGCCTGCCCTCTCGATAACTCTGTCGTTTCCAATTTAGTTACAAGCTCCTGTTTTGCTTCCTTTAAGCATGTGATGCGGGCTTTCAAATCCTGTCTCATTCTTTCTGACTGGATTTTCACCATCTGAGACTCAGATTCTGATCTGCTAAGAATCAGGGAACACCATTGCAGGCGTTCATGTGAGTCTCCGGGGAGACAAGTAGTCTTCCCCCAGGCCCTTTTGATGTCGGGTAAGGGCCATCCCCCCCTCCCCCTCTGCTTGAATATCATATTTAGCCACCTCCTCATCCTGTAACTTGATTAAGTTAAGCCTTTCCCAGATAGCCTGTGACATGTCGTTACTTATTTCCCTTAAAGTGACATTGGGCGTTCTGTGTCACCTTTCTCTTGTCATTTTGGGGGGTGCTGGGCTCCCCCGCAGCATCCGAATCTGGGATCTGCTTAGGTGGACTGGGAGACATTATGGAACAGAATGTTGTGCCAAGTCCTTTAAGGAAATAAAGATGTTGAGACTTTCTGGAGACTGGGAGTGAAGTGTGTGTGGTAAAAAGCACCCTCAAGGTCGCCTTGAGGAATGTAAGAGATATGAAGCAAGCGATATCCCTGCCGTTGGGCTAAAGAAGAGAGAGGTAGCCTACCGCTCAGTGAGCGGATGAGAATGAAAGAATAAAAGTTTAGGCCCTTTATTTGTTGGGACCGAAGTGTGTGTCTACGCACCGGGTCTCGGGTCCGGTTTCAACACTTCTGGACAGCTCCTACACCGCTCGGTTTGCCAATGACACTCAAGTCGAGAATAGATAGCTGTATATGTGCAGTTGAAAAACTGCTGGACGTCTGTTCTACACCGCTCGGATTCTGTCCTAAAACACGCAAGCTGAGACTTAAAAAGACGTCTGATTGGGCACCTGCTCTACCACTCGGATTCTGTCGCGAGCTGAGAATTAGTCAGGTGTCTATTGGGCACCTGCTCTACCACTCGGATTCTGTCGCGAGCTGAGCATTCGTCAGGTGTCTATTGGGCACCTGCTCTACCACTCGGATTCTGTCGCGAGCTGAGAATTAGTCAGGTGTCTATTGGGCACCTGCTCTACCACTCGGATTCTGTCGCGAGCTGAGAATTAGTCAGGTGTCTATGTGCACATTTAATTGGAGCTCATTAGAATGCATTCAGAAATTATTGCAGGTATACCTTTATTGTTATAAATATGTCTAGACATTTAATCATAGAACTATGCGTGTGGTTTATTAGATTGGTTCTTTCTTGAGAGACAGAGCACTCCCCGCCCGTTGTATGGCTCTGAATGGCTCGAAACCCAGGTCAGTTCCGGCAAGGCGTCCCCCACCGTGTGGTCTGGTCTATTCGGCTGATATTCGGTTTGTGCTTGGCTCTGTCTTCAATCCGGGTCACGGCACCAAATTGTTGGCTTTTGGCGTTCTTCTTCTGTTGCTCTGCGTTGTGTAATTCTTTGTAAGCCTTGATAAGAGTTGCAGCACCATCTAATTATGAACCACGATGTTGATGGCCTTCTTTGTTGTGACAGTATTGATAAAATCACCCCAACACGGGATTGGAAGCGGCGACAGATGATAGATTTATTGTACAAAGATACAATCACATGGAACACTGGGATGTTTCCCTCGTCTCTCTCTCTCCCTTCTTCTCTGGGATGTTTTCCTAGTCTCTCTCTCTCCCTGCTTCTCTGGGATGTTTCCCTAGTCTCTCTCTCTCCCTTCTTCTCTGGGATGTTTCCCTCGTCTCTCTCTCTCTCCCTGCTTCTCTGGGATGTTTCCCTCGTCTCTCTCTCTCTCCCTGCTTCTCTGCTGGCTGTGGCGCGAAGTCAAGGTCTTAGACTTCCCTCCCCGCATGGTGTTATCAGCGGGCCTGCCTGCTGGGAGCAGCGAATCTGTCCGTCCGAGTTGCCTACCGTTTCCAAATCAAAGTCTCAAGGTTTGCTTGAGACGTTAAATAGTGCTCTCTCGGCCCAGCCCCCACGCCTAAGCCTACCCGTTTAGGTGAAGCTAGATTGGTGGAGGAGTGACCATACAGATGTGTCGCCTGTCACCCTAACATGATATCTTAATCACAATTGGTTGTCAGTCTAGGTTGTGTCTGTTTATAGTGTCCCATAGAGATGTGTCATTAATACACCAGAGGAGAGGCCCCCCCTGTGGCCTAAGTGTGACCTCTTGACACCCACTACCCTGATCGGCCACAGCAGCATCAGCTGTCTCCTTCTATCCCTTCCACTGCACATTCCAGACTGTTTACATGAGCACAAAAACACACAAACAAGCATTACATTGACTTTAGGCTATGGACTTTCACCTATATTCTTCAATGTATTAAATAGCTGGACCACTTCTTGCTGCTGAAGGCTGATTTATTCTGGATAGAATAAACACACATAGTTATACATTTGCACTGAGGCTGGTCAGGTATCAGATGGACCGCCAACAACTGAGGTTTACATGTTGCTATAAAATTACTGTAATGAAGTCAAGGATGATACACTCTCAAAGTTATTTACTCTTTATTGCATTCTGCACTTCAGACTCCATTACTACGCATTCTGGTGGTTATCTCCTTGCTGAACGTTATTTCCGGTCCCCCTCTACATTAAGCCCCTCTCCTTATATCACCTGACTGCCTGACTGAATATAACATACAACATGAATCAGAACATTACAACATTCCTCCCCCCATAGTCTACAAAAATCCTTCTTTTATGTGCTGAACAAATTCACTTAAACCTAGTCTGATTCTACGAGGGGATTATTCTGCCCCCTGCTACCACTTAGTCCTTGAGATACGTGGGTGCCTGTCTAACTCTCACTGGGTAACAATTTCCCAAAACCCCAATGTCTGGAGGCCCCGGTGCCACTGCATCTGGTGCTGGATTCTCTAGTTCTGCTGGCGGCACCAGTATGCCTGGATCCTCTGCTTCTTGTGGCGGTGCCCATACTACCTTGTGTGCCTGATTTTCTAGTTCTTGCTCTGCTGTGTCCACAGGAACACTCTCCTCTTAGAGACAGGGGTCAGCCAGGTTGTGATCATAACATGGCCGTATCTGATCCTGATGTCGTCTCACCAGTTTCCCATCCAGTGTTTTCACTCTCCAAGAGACTGGACCGGTCCTCTCTATAAGTTGCCGGAATCCACTTCTGGCCTGAGTATCCCCTCACATAGACTGAATCAGACACTTGTAAATAGCGAGGGACGCACCTGATCTAGCCGAGTCCTGATCCTGCGGTTCATGAGCAGCTCAGCTGGCGTGGCTCCCGTGGTGGTCTGGGGGGTTGATCTGTACTTGAACAGGAACCTGGATAGCTTTGTCTCCAGACTACCTTCCCCCATCTTCTTGAGTCCCTCCTTGACCACCCGCACCGCCCGCTCTGCACAGCCATTTCAGGACGGGTGGTATGGTGCTGTTGTGACATGCTGTATGCCATTCTTTTGTAGGAAGTTCTTGAACTCTGCACTGACCAGACTAGGCCCATTATCACTGACAATCACTGCAGGGGTGGCAAAAATGCTTCTCAGTCTCTCGATAGTCATGGATGAAGTAATAGACGACATTGGGTGAGCCTCGATCCATTTTCAATAGGCATCTACGACGATGAGGAGCATCTTCCCCAATACAGGCCCACAGAAGTCCAGAGGCAGCCTCATCCATGGTTGGTCTGGCCACTCCCACGGGTGTAGCGGTGCTGTTGCAGGGGTGGCTTGGTAGGACTGACATGCATGACATTCCCACACAGCGGACTCTAAATCCGCGTCCATGTTTGTCCACCATACGTAGCTGCGGGCCAAAGACTTCATTGGTGAGACCCCCGGACCCCCGGATGAGCTTCATGAAGCTCCTCAATCATGATTCGTCTTCCTTGAGGTGGGATTATCACTCTACTTCCCCACAGTATGCACCCCTCCTCCACGCTCACTTCCTTTTTTCTTCTTATGTATGGCTGCATTTCTGGGTTGTTGCAGTACTCTGAGGGCCAGGAGTCCTGCAGCAGCGCCTGATGTACTCTGGACAGAATGGGGTCTCGCCGGGTCCCCTCCCATATCTGCGTTACCTGTAGTGGTGTGCCATTCATGTGCTCCATGAGCATTACCACCTCTTCTTCCCGTGGTGTGGCAGCGGACGTGATCGGCAGGGGGAGCCTGCTCAGTGCATCCGCGTTCCCGTGTTTTGAGCCCTCCTTATACTCCAAGGTGTTCTCATAAGCTGCCAAAATCAGTGCCCATCTTGCCTCCTGGCTGCGACGAGGTGTGGGATGCCTTTACTCTCCCAGGAGGTCCAGCAGCGGTTTGTGGTCTGTCACAATGGTGCAGTGTTTCCCAAACAGATACTGGTGGAATTTCTTAAAGGAGTAGTAAAGGGAAAAATCATGTTTAGCCCTGTTTTAAGGTTACTTATGATCATATACAATGGTTCAGATCAAAAAGTTGACAAAACTAGCACTTTTGAGAAAGTGTGATAATTGCTCTACCACCGTTCTGGTCATACAATGGATGTGGGTGAGCACTGGAAAATCATTCAAAAAATATGTTAAACTCTTGTATATGATCATTAGTAACCTTAAAACAGGGCTAAACATGATTTTTTACCTTTACTACTTCTTTAAAGTTACCCAATGTAGTTTTTGACCATTAGTATGCGCTCTAGAGCAAATTTGAGGTGGTCCCCGAAAATCGCATACTACGTCATTGCGTCAATACGTGGAGCACATAATAGTGACGTTTCACACATCTTTGTTGTTTTCAAAACATTAGCTAAATATCATTTTCCGAAGAAATTACAAGGTAGGAAAGACATTCAAGTGATTCATCATGTTTATTAGACTACAAGGAAGTAGTACAGTAGGACCCCACTTATCCGAACCCAACGGGACCGAAGGTCGTTCGTATCTCTGAAATGTCCGGATGACTGAAACGTATGTTAAAATGCACCAAATTCAATAAGTGGTATACTTGTTTCATATAGACTCATAATACACTGATAAATACCCTTAATTACTTGTGAAAATGCATCCAAATTGCAATTAAATAGCCAACTAAACTCATATAGCCTAGCCTAAAATAAAATAAACGAATTTCCACTTGAGTGCGTGCTTTGATCAAATACAGTACTTCGTACGACTCGTTTGCGTTTTGTGCTCGACATTTTCCCGCTTTAGAGTAACAAAGAAATTAAACATGACAATAGGCTACAGCCTACAGGCAACATGTAGGTCTACATACAGTTCAGTTTTTATTCACAGTAGGATACAGTACATGTTTACTATGACAGATTTAAGTACTGTAATGAAAATCCCACCAGCAACCAGATAGCAGGCTAAAACAACAAAAAAAGTTTTTTAAGCCTGTCCGGTAGACAGGGAGGTTGGGATCTCTGAAGTTGGGATTAGTGGGGTCCTACTGTAGTTAAGCATGAAGCCCAAGAAGTACTTCAACTGTGTCTGGTCAGTTGGCTGTGGAGCGCTTGCAATGGCCTGTACCTTGTGTTGACTTTCATTGTCTTTTATCATTGTCCTTATTAAGCTCTGCGTTGTGTTTTGATTACAATAAAAGACGGCCCCCAATCTCACACAATACCACACAGTCCAGTGTCTCCTTGTTCTGATGTATTCCAAATTAATCTCTCCAACACAGGATTTGAGCGACATCAAAAGCTGTTTATTCCAGAAGGTTTAACATACAAAAGACGATGGCATAAAGTCTAATGTAAACTTGACCTCTCTGTATGCTGTCTGAACTCAAATTAAAGCATTGGTCTCGTTGCAACGTTCTTATGGTTCGGGTGTCCCCCCCCTCGTCTCTTCTCCGATAAGACTGTCTTCCTCGTCTCTTCTGTGGCCTTGTTTGGTCAAGATAAGCTACGCCGCCTTGGCGCTAACCACAACAATTGCTGTTTAGCACAGAATGTACCAGCCCTAACACCGTGTCCTAACTGCTTGCGACGCGAGCAACAGAACGCGACATCGCATGCTTGCTGTCCTAACTGAAACCGTTAAATTTCCTGTTCTGTTACGTCATTTGTCTGTATTCCCAACTGAAGACAGACGCCTGTCAACGCGAGCGACAGGAGGAAAATAGGAACAGGGCGAGCGTCAAAAGGGCAGTTAAAACTTCGCACTGCGTCGCTCGCGTCCAGTTAGGACATGACATAATAGAAAACAAAGCAATGGAACGCATTTTGTCGCTGACGCTCGCTCGCGTCGCTTGTAGTTAGGACACTGTGTAAGAATGTCATCTTTATCTCATAAGTCTATGGAAGAGGGACACCGTTTTCTTACAGAACACACCAGCTACAGCCATACTCAGAGGTCGATCATAATAATTTAGAAATAGCTAACAGGATCAGATTAAATCAATATTTCTTTGAAAATCAGACAGATTCAGCACTTATCTGCTACGGAATGAATTCCTTTTTCGTTGATCCTGTATCCCAGGTACACCACCTCTGGTGCCATGAAGACACATTTCTCTCTCCTATGCCTGGGGCTGATGACACCCCATAGGGTAGCCTGGTGTACTGGTATAAACCGCGGTGGGTGTTAATTGTTGTGAACTTCTTAGATTCCTCATCCCGTGGGAGTTGCTGGTATGCCTGAGACATGTCTAGTTTGGTGAATTTCTGTCCCCCCCCAGTACTGCCAACAAGTCCTCAGTTTTTGGAATTGGGTAGTTATCTATCTTAGACACTGGATTCACGGTAACTTTATAGTCCCCACATATTCTAGTTTTGTCTGGTTTAAGTATAGGAACTATGGGAGCGGCCCACTCGGAAACTCACAGGCTCTATGATGCCTTCCTTCTCTAATCTAACCAACTCTGTCTCAACTTTGTCCTTGAGGGCATATGGCAGAGGCCTGGCTTTGAAATACCTTGGCTTGGCCTCGGGGTCAACAGAGATCTTTGCTGTAGCTCCCACTAAACTGCCCAGCTCACCTTAAACACCTCTCCGTGTTGTGAGAGTAGCTCACTCAACTCCTGCTGCTGACCTGTATGTAGTCTGAAAATGGCCCTCCAGTCTAGCCTAATGGCCTCTAGCCAATTTATCCCCAATAGATTTGGCCCCTCCCCTCTTACCACTATCAATGGCAACTGTCTGGTCTGCCCCTTGTAACTGACTTGTGTGTACATCTTGCCTAGCACCCCTACACTATCTCTGGTGTACATATACAGCTTTGTTCTTGTATGGTGGAGTTTCCCTCCTCCCATCTTCCTGTATGTTTTCTCATTCACTATAGTCAGGCTTGCCCCAGTGTCTACTTCAAACTCAATGTTGCATCCATTCACTGCCATCTGCTCTCTGTATGGCTCTACTCTTTTTTCATCATCGATATTGTACATCATGTGGGCATACTCCTCTTCCTCTTCTTCCAGTCTGTGGCGCGCTATGGCTTCTACCATACGGACTTGTGGTCACGATTGATCAGATAGCTGGTTGGCTTGGTTCCACGATTGAAAATCTTCAATCAGTATCCCTGCACACCGCACTGATCACTATACATATACACACTGTACATAAAAACTTTAAAGTTACCATTTAAATACATTTGTAAATATTACACTTACTTATTCATTCAATTCAACCATAACATTTCTGTGACCTTTTGGGATGTTTGCTTTGGCATTGTAAATGTATGTTTCCCATGCCAATAAAGCCCTTTGAATTGAAGTAAAATATAGAAGACATACAGATAGTTATCCATTCATAGTTGGATGGATGGATGGATGGATAGATGGATAGGGATTTGTGTTAGTGAAAATGTGCTTTACTGAGACGGGAAGCACAGGGTGTAATCTTACCAGTCTCAATATGCTCTCCTGTGAAATGTATCGCAATCCCAATATTTGTACATGTTTGGCATGGCTTGGACTTGAGCATTCCCCTGGCACTTGTTTTCACTGCTCCCACGGAGGACTATGTGCAAGTCATGCCAGATGCCTACAAATAGATGGACTCCACTTTGCGTGTGTAAACTGTAGAATAATTAGGCATTACAATCAGGTGAAGAAATATGAACACATGCTCATTTCTCAGATTTCCAGAATCTATTTGGCTGCGCTCACGCTATATTGTTAGAAGTAGGCCTAGGCTATATTGTTAGAAGTAGGCCTAGGCTATATTGATAGA
Organism: Borostomias antarcticus; assembly: GCF_949987555.1. Taxonomy (NCBI): domain Eukaryota; kingdom Metazoa; phylum Chordata; class Actinopteri; order Stomiiformes; family Stomiidae; genus Borostomias; species Borostomias antarcticus. The sequence continues at coordinate 4,621,496 of NC_140265.1, read as the reverse complement.
AGTAGGCCTAGGCTATATTGATAGAAGTAGGCCTAGGCTATATTGATAGAAGTAGGCCTAGGCTATATTGATAGAAGTAGGCCTAGGCTATATTGATGGAAGTAGGCCTAGGCTATATTGATGGAAGTAGGCCTAATCTATATTGTTAGAAGTAGGCCTAGGCTATATTGATAGAAGTAGGCCTAGGCTATATTGTTAGAAGTAGGCTGGGACTGACTGCCCCCCTGATCAAAAAGTCAAACTGCGCATATGAACATCATGTCACTAGAGAGACAGAAACAGCAGGATTCAGCGATGGTAAGGGACTGTGATAGAACTAACAGAAGGAAGTTCATAGAGAAGCAACTAGAAATGAATCCAGAGGCCTATAAACAATGAGATGCAAATAAAAAGGCTATGTTAAGGGAAAGACTTCATGAACAATTAAACAGGACAACAATAGGCAGGCTTTTCAGAGATCGTGTCAGGGATGGACCCATCTTTGCATGTGTAAACTGTAGAATAATTAGGCATTACAATCAGGTTAAGCTGCTGGTCTGGTACGGACAGGAGTACAGATACAAGAGCATCTCCTTCAACTACGTCTGGGAAGAAAAGAGCACCGCTAGAGGTATCTGTCCTCAACTCTTCTTCCCTCTTTCTTCTCCATCTCTCTCTCATCCACCTCTTTCCTTAAAGCTGAAAGAACAAGAGGTCTGCTGGTCATAATAATAACCGCTGTCCAAGTAGCTCTCCTCTACCGTCCTTCCTCTCCTCTTGTCTTTTTCCCATGGCGCCAGCCAGTAGGCAAGACATGGGCATACAGCGTGAAATTCAAGACACTCATGAATGCAACGATACAGAGGGCACTATGTCATGAACTGCAATGGTGCCTGTGCAAATCGCTGTTGTGAGGCACGCAAATTGCCAATATTAGGCAGGCACACTTGCTCAGAACAAAATGGAATGCTGTTAGTTGCCATGGAACATGGTAGCTTGACTTATCTTTAGGAGTGCTAGCTTACTCTAGCTATCTAAGGTAGCTATTGCCGTGGGCTTCAATGTATTCATGCTTGTTTTCTCTCCTTTCTCCTCTTTTCTTTATCTCACTCCTCTCTCTCCTCTGTCGCTCTCCTTCACTCGAGCTCAGCCAGAGGAACCTCTTACATATCTTTCTCTCTCCTGTCCTCAATCTGAAGTTGTGGTGTCGTCGTGTTTCGCCCCCCACTAGTTATTTACGCATAAACACTCTTTACAGTATTTGCACCTGTAATACAGGTGTGAGAATCCTTTTTAATGTTTGTCTCTTTCTCTTTCACTTTCCCAGGAGGTATGTCAGACTTGTCCCAGACTCGGGTGTTCTCCTGCTCTGTGTGCCCATTCACCTACACCTCCCAGATCTACCTCAACAAGCACCTCAAGAGGAGCCATGACAACCTCTACGTCTCTCTCTCTCGTCTCTCGAGCAGACAGATCAGACCAGAGATTCTCTCCTCCTCCTCGTCCTCTCAATCACTCCCTATCACCATCTCCAACACCCCCCTCACCCCAGCTCCCGCCCAGAGACAGAGAGACACAGACAAGCCCAGACCGTACCACTGTGAACAGTGTGGGAAGAACTTCACTAGGTCAGAACATTTAAAGAGACACCAGCGTGTTCATACAGGAGAGAAGCCATACCACTGTGACCAGTGTGGAAAGAACTTCACTACGTCAGGAGAGTTAAAGATACACCAGCGTGTTCATACAGGAGAGAAGCCATACCACTGTGACCAGTGTGGGAAGAACTTCACTTACTCAGGAAATGTAAAGATACACCAGCGTGTTCATACAGGAGAAAAGCCATACCACTGTGACCAGTGTGAAAAGAACTTCACTACATCAGGAGAGTTAAAGATACGCCAGCGTGTTCATACAGGAGAGAAGCCATACCACTGTGACCAGTGTGGAAAGAACTTCACTACGTCAGGATATTTAAAGACACACCAGCGTGTTCATACAGGAGAGAAGCCATACCACTGTGACCAGTGTGGGAAGAACTTCACTGACTCAGGAAAGTTAAAGATACACCAGCGTGTTCATACAGGAGAAAAGCCATACCACTGTGACCAGTGTGAAAAGAACTTCACTACGTCAGGAGAGTTAAAGATACACCAGCGTGTTCATACAGGAGAGAAGCCATACCACTGTGACCTGTGTGGAAAGAACTTTACTGCGTCAGGAAATTTAAAGAAACACCAGCGTGTTCATAAAGGAGAGAAGCCATACCACTGTGACCAGTGTGGAAAGAACTTCACTACGTCAGGAGAGTTAAAGACACATCAGCGTGTTCATACAGGAGAGAAGCCATACCACTGTGACCAGTGTGGAAAGAACTTCACTACGTCAGGAGATTTAAAGACACACCAGCGTGTTCATACAGGAGAGAAGCCATACCACTGTGACCAGTGTGGAAAGAACTTCACTACGTCAGAAAATTTAAAGATACACCAGCGTGTTCATACAGGAGAGAAGCCATACCACTGTTTCCAGTGTAAAAAGAACTTCACTACGTCAGAACATTTAAAGATGCACCAGCGTGTTCATACAGGAGAGAAGCCATACCACTGTGACCAGTGTCAAAAGAACTTTACTGCGTCAGGAAATTTAAAGAAACACCAGCGTGTTCATACAGGAGAGAAGCCATACCACTGTGACCAGTGTGGAAAGAACTTCACTACGTCAGGATATTTAAAGACACACCAGCGTTTTCATACAGGGGAGAAGCCATACCACTGTGTCCAGTGTGGAAAGAACTTCACTACGTCAGGAGAGTTAAAGACACACCAGCGTGTTCATACAGGAGAGAAGTCACAGCCTTAGGACTGGATTACACTACTGAGTTTTTCTGGAGGCAGATCGATACGTCCGGGGCCACGTTTTGTTGCTTTAAATCCGGAGATGCGTTCTAGTGTAATAGGCAGATCCGGAGGCCTTTGAGAAAAAAAAACTATAGGAATAGGGTTACATTGTAACTATGTGTTAACTTCACCTTATAACAATAAAACAAATGATTCACGTGTTTGAGCTACATAGTGTCTTACTGTATACTATAGTTAATCGGACAAGCGGATAATATCGTAGGAGGAATTTCACTGTATTCCATGTTTACATGTTCCCCCCCAAAAAGTAGACACTTCAAATCACAATCTACATAAGAATAGACACCTCAAATAATAATATTCTCTTGTTCAAAGAAAAGTAACTAGCAAAAAGTTACAATATTTTTATTGAGCTATAGCTATATAAGATATATATTGAGGTATGCTGCTACACGTGTGGGTAGACTCCCCAGCTCAGCCTTTTCTGTTCCTGACCAAATATCACCTTGATCACACCTGTCTGATCTTCCCAGCACTCCTGCCCTTTTCCTTTTCAATAATATCTCTATTCAATACTCAAATACAGTCCAAATGTTCCGATATATAGTCCTTACAATCATTTAGTTTTAATTCCTTCATCCATTCCCTCACGATATCTCCTGTATTATGATGAGACTTGATAATAATAATTAATATCTATCAGGATATGTGAATGTTTTTACGAATATGCCAACTGTCTGTCCCGCATGGTGTCGTTCTAAAACATCACCATCAAGAGATGAATAAGCCTACTATTTTAAACCGCACCACAGATATGGGCAAACATGATTTAGTTTGTCTATTAGGCCAGTAAACGGAGATGTTTGCTCATGCAAAAGAACCCCTCAAATATGTTATACAGTTTAATCTGGAATAATATTCTGAAATCAGATCTGTAATCATTCTACAAGCAATTGGTTTTTTCAGGTGTGAGCCAATGATCAAAATAGGAATTGGATATGGAGTTTGGATTACTGGAGAAAATGAAAAGAGGAACTTGAGGAAGATCCTTGGTGAACTGAATAATACGGCAGGCCTTATCCTATAGGCCTATGGAATGCTGCGCTCAAGGATGACGTTGGGTGAATGGATGGACTTAATTTCGTCCTCTTGGTCAAAGTCGATTGCTTTGAAAACATGAAAGAATAAAACAAAAAATACTGCAACACAAAGTAGATGAAATGGTGATTGCAAAGGGACTGTTTAAATGAATTCCAATATACCTGGTTGAGTTCATGGCTTACAACTGTATCTCTTTGGAAGATTGGATCTAGATTGGAATAAGTAGCCTAACTTTTTGGATTTGAGATTATTTTAAAAGCAGTGGATGCGCTCCACACATGGAACACAAACTGGGATGGAAATGTATTTGTTGTGACTGTTGGCGTTGGTTGGATGGCTGGACAGCTGCATTTTAAACTCTAACCCTAACTTTTCAGAATGTTTTTTTTTCATTAGCCTTTTTAATAAACATTGTGTAACCTGAGAGAGGTACTGTAGAGAGTGTGTTCATTTGTGTGCCTGCCTCAGTATCCAACCCTGGACTGACCCCACCTCAGTATCCAACCCTGGACTGACCCCACCTCAGTATCCAACCCTGGACAGACCCCCCCTCAGTGTCTCTGCATGCCTCTTCCATTGTTCCCAGGGAGAGTCATGCGGGTATATGGTTGGTGTTCATAAACCTTCCAACGCCAAAGTGAAAATAATTCCTCAATGGGACTGAGGAATGGGGAGTAAGGGGGTAACGGTGTATCCACCTGTGAAGTTATGTATGGTGGTTGGTGAACCAGTCCCAGACCAGAGCAGCCCGGTGGAAACTAACATTATCCCACATGACAACAAACCTGGGCTGCTCTGCTCCATCCTGTACAACTGCATTATATAGAGCACCAGATATGTCATTGTGAGTGGAGTGCACTTCTAAAGCATAGAGCGCTTTACAATATCTTCTCTCATTCACTCACCAATGGTGGCCAGCTGGTGTTAGCCTGCTCTTTGGGATAAATTAGTGTCTTACTCAAGAACACGTCAACGAAGCAGAGGAGATAGCTGGAATTGAACTGGAGGCTCCCAGACGGCTATTCTACCTCCTGAGCTGCTGCCGCCCCCTCAGAACGGTATCATGTGTGCAGTACTGGATGGACCTAGGGTGGCATGGTGATGGAGAACTCCTTGCAGATGTAGGAACCTCTTGAAAATGTTTTCAGCCCTCAAAGGCCAAATGTAGATTTTTGCAGGGTGATTATCAACAATCTAGTAATTATATTCTGTAAAACAAGGCATGTTTAAATGATTTTATTGTGAGCTCACAAGGTATGTCTGAGCAGGGATATCAGAGTACAAAGGTGTGGTCAGAAAACAATGAGTCTCATACTTCAGCCAAAATTACCTCATCTTAAGACCTCCTCCTCCTTATCTCTCTGGGCTAGTGGAAAGGGCTCTCCCCCTCCCCCAACTTAACATTCTTGAAGCTCACAGACCAGCTCCCACACACCACAAGACACTGTTTCTTCTTCCAGGAACACAAGGTGATATTTCCCCCACGCTGCCCAGGGACATTCACAACAGCTCTTTGTCCTGTAACATCTGGGCCTCGACGCCTGGTTTTAGATAGATTGAATCCAGCTTCATCAATGAAAATGAGGTCATGATGCAGAGCAGCTGCGCCAAATACCACCAATAGGCCGTTCACACCTCTCATATTGAAATGAATGGAATGCACAAGAACAAGTGCCCTGGATCAGGTCCAAATCCAGACAGTTTGCTAATAACACCACCAGTTAACATTAGCTAGCCAACTTTAGATAGAAATCTAACCAGGTAGATATGAATAGGCTACAGCAGGATCTTGACTAGTCGTAACGTTAGAAGACCATAAACGCAAATGAAAACGCAAGTGCTCATTTTACCATACTTTGGAAAACAAGTACCCTAACACACCCTATAGAACATGGAATCTATGGGCTGCAGCTATTGAGTCTGAGAGAAATAATAATAGGCACAAATGCTTATTGAATCAATTTTAATCCATTGCTTTTATCTCTAGCAAGATTGATTATGCTCTCCTAAAGCTATAATCAAAGTTTTGATGACTGAGGCCCAATTTAGGGACCCAAATAAGATTGAGTCCACCCAAGAAAAAACGAATAATTCCCTTTATTTGACAAACCAATCATAGTCTACATACCAGTGATTATACCAATATGAGGTCATTTTAAGATCAATCAAACATTCAGTTCTGAGTCCGGGTCCAGAACCAGGGCTACAGCCAACAGCAGGAGGGAGGCGGACTGGACTGGGAAGGGGTTTGCAGTCCTTGAACTCTGCTCCCTTCTTTTCTCCTCCAGATCCAGGTACCTATAGCCGTCACAACGTGGCTAGCTAATTGTAGGCTATTCTTGACCCACGTTAACATTAGCAAAGCGGTGTACCTGCGCACATGCACAAACAGAGCAGTGCTACAAATAAATCTATATATATATTTATTTTCTCATACACTGGGCATTTGGTGTTGCCAAGCAATAGGCTCTTTGCTTTGCACAAGTTCCACTACTTCCCGAAATTCTACAGGCATCCTTATTTCCTGTCCTATACCATTGTGCCGCACACCTGATTAATCACTTCCATCCAATAGTACAGGACAGGAAATAAAAATGCCTGTAGAATTTCAGGAAGTAGTAGAGCTTGTGCAAAGAGCCTAATTGTCAGACAGTACTTCAGGAACAGTGTAAATCCCACAAGTCAACTGCTGGCACGTTGCATGTCTGTGACTGATAAATCGTCAATGACGTGTAAATGGTTGAAATTCATGTTGAAATGAAGCCCCCTCTTTTCCATTGCAACTATACCAGAGGCCGTTATTCACATAACAGTTGACCATGTTTGCTTTCTTCACTGACAGAGAGAGAGAGGGGGAAAGAGAGGGAGAAGATGAAAAGATTTCATCAAACAAAGCTCAGCTTTGGAAAGCGAACTGTTGAGGACAAGATCAAAAAGAAAGAGGTGATGATGGTGGTACACTGCCTACTCTTTACTTAACATGATGGGAAAAGCACATTGACGGGATAAATTGATATAGATAAACAAATAGACAGGTATGTAGGTGTGTATACATATACACAGTATGCATGATTATGTTCTGTTAAAAATATATAATTTGTTGACAGGAAACCAAGAGGTACAAGAGAGTGGAAGAGAGGGGACAGGAGGAGAGGACATAGAGATGAGAGGTGAGATACCTGATGTTAGCCAAAGAGACACTACATTAATTAGATCCTGACAAGTTTAAAAAATAATGTGGATGGATGGGTGGGGGGGGGGGGGTGTTTATAGCTTATGTTTATGTTTTGTTAATTTGTGGACAGGAGATGAAAATGGACACCACAGTGGAGGAGAGGTGACAGGAGGAGACCAGCATGGACAAAAGACAGGAGGAGACCAGCATGGACACCACAGTGGAAGAGAGGTGACAGGAGGAGACCAACATGGACACCACAGTGGAAGAGAGGTGACAGGAGGAGACCAACATGGACAAGAGTGGAAGAGAGGTGACAGGAGGAGACCAACATGGACAACACAGTGGAAGAGAGGTGACAGGAGGAGACCAACATGGACATCAGAGTGGAGGAGGCCAGGCTGGGAGAGAGGTGACAGGAGGAGCTAGTCTCATGTTTCTAATAGATGGTGTGTTCTCATCAACATTCACTTAAGTTGTGTCCTCTCTGGATGACCTCCACTGCTCTCAGTTAAAGATGATATTAATCCAATATGATGCGTGTTGTTCTTTATAGATCTATCCTTTTCATTTTGCTCTCAAAGTGCACCAGATTGAAGCACCACAACTAAATGACCTCGGTATTACAAAAATCCTGCGTACGGCCCTGGTCCTGAATGTTTCAGAGGGCAGATGATAACCTCCTTCTAATCAAGGAGCAGGTGTTCATAACTGTCTGCATCACTACACTGTGGTGACATTTTGGTTGTACCGTCTGATCACAACACTAAGAGTTCTAATCTAATTTTCTAATCTAATTTTTTAACCTATCTGTCTACATGTCTGTCTGTCCATCTCTATCTTTCATTGTCTGCCCCTGTTTTATTATTGTATCAGAGGCTTCACGTTTGGTGATGGGACCTCAGTGGGTGAGAACAAACATGCTGAATAGACATAAAGATCTAGGCATGGGCAGCATCTTTCCATCCATTTAAAAATAAATATGTATTTTATGCCAACCTACATTCAGTCTAGCCCTAACCCTAACCTCTTAGAGTGCAGGAAGTGTCGGCCAGCTGTGTCGTGTGTGTCTCCATTCTCAGCGTCAGTACATCCAGTTTGATGGTTCACCTGGGCCAGTAGACTAAGCAGAGCCTCGACCCAAACAAGGTGTCCTGAATGGTCTCCCAGGTCCGCCTTGTACAACTGAACTGTCAGCCCAGTGTTTCAGTGTGGTCTTCAAGCTATTCAATAAAACCTGGAGAAAATTATCTGTATCTTGTCTTTACACTTACAGCACACATGCTATGCTGCACAAATGATAACCTTAAAGGAAAATGCTCGTTTTTGACAACCTGGACCTTATTTACGACATATTATAAGAAGTTTGACTCACCCAGATCACTTTTGTGTTGTTCGGAGGCCTGTAGAAGAAATTTAAAATCCAGCGCGAGCCAGTATATCCATGTAATGGCGGCGCACGGGGCATAGGGAATGCAGTTTCTCAAAATCCATTTTCGGCCGCTAAACGGTTGTTTTCATCAATCACATTGCATGAATCGACAGTTGATATTCCTCTACGCGAGCCATTCTTTCGGTTTTCAAATACGTGGTCTGTAGCCTCTGTAATATGATCTTTACAAGCCTCTCCCCCACTTGCTCCAGCACGCATGCGCACAGGCCAGCGCGCAGCCTGCTATTCTCCGGCTCACATTCTCTGCGCTACGATCGTAGTTGGTGCCGAGAATATTGTCGTCGTCATTCGTCAGCAACAATCCGATCGTAGCGCAGAGAATGTGAGGGAGCATAGCCAGTGTAAAGATCATATTACAGAGGCTACAGACCACGTATTTGAAAACCGAAAGATGTCGTAAATAAGGTCCAGGTTGTCAAAAACGAGCATTTTCCTTTAATTGTATGACACTTGTTTTGTCAAATGCACAAGGGTATCTCTAACTTGGCTAGACTGTGGATGTGGTGACTAGTCCAGGCCAGTCAGCATGGTATAAGCTGCATACAGGTGAGCGGAAGCTGAAACGCTTGTTCCTTGGCTAGGACCAAGGCAGCTTGCCAGCAGGGTCAGGCCTGTGCCGGGAGGTCAGTACATTAGAACCCCCTTAGGCGGGCTGTATGTATCCTAGGTTCTCAAACTTATATTTGTGGTATAGAAAGGTAGAACTTGCTTGGTTGGTTATGCAAGTGTGTGTGTGTGGGGTGCTGTTGATTTTCCTCCACACATCTCTCAGCCATATGTTTCCCCTATGTTGATCTGAAAATGGTGATAGGGATTAAATTAGGTTGCTAAGAGAACTGCTAGTCACCAGAAGCATTCAAGAACATAACCTGTGCTGGAATACTAGTGTATGAACAAATCAATACAAGTAGAGCACATCTACTGACAGGCTGGCTGAATGACTGGAAGACTGACTTGGGACCTCCACTGAGGACATCCCAGTCCTGGCTATGGATCAGTAGTGATGCTCCCCTGCCCCTGTAGTCCAGGCATTTTATGACATCACCTTGAACAAATTGCAACAGAAATTATTTCAACTGTTTTAGTGTCATACATATGTTCTTTATAACATATCAGTTAGTCCCCCAAAATCCCAGTGGTGGAAAGTAATGAAAAATGCAGATGGAAGGTATGTGACAAATATACCAATTTCCAATTTTCGCCTATGTAAAAGAAAAAGGTTTATGCATGTTTTCTTGTCTGATGTCCACACAACACTGTCCACAATCAACCAGAAACTATATAGGATGCATCACAGTGCATATACAGAAATATATTTTTAATTCTATTGGCATTTGGTGAAGAGAAAAGGGGTGAATCTCACATATTGCAACAGAAAATCTGACATTAATCAAATAGCTTAAGAGTCTAGAACCCTGGAGAGGACAGTCTACAACCCTGGAGAACAGTCTACAGCCCTGTAGAGAACAGTAGAACCCTGGAGAACAGTCTACAGCCCTGTAGAGAACAGTAGAACCCTGGAGAGGACAGTCTGAGACGTAGAACCGTCCATAGCAGTGGACTACCTAATCACACGCGCGAGGGGGTAACATACAGGCGAAATCGCAGACACTTACTCAAGGTACCTAAAAATGAAGACAGTACTGAAGACACAAATGCAGAGGGCGCTAGTGCAGGGTCACCGGTGTGTGACACGCCCATACGTGAGTGTGGTGAACACATTGACATAGGCCCAGTCCCAATGTCCCCCCTAAACCCTCAAGCCCTGAGCCCTCACAGACTTATTGACGTCACCTGGTAAAGTGGTTGAATGCGAGAGGCTGCAAGGGCTCGAATTGGTATAAAAAGGAATGGGACAGCACTTGCGACATCACATTACATTGACGTGAAAACCCATTTCTTACTATTGTGGGTGTGGGGCTTTTTATCAAATTTTCAATTTTACATGTTTTTCTTGTAGGCCTTCATGTAAATTAATTTTGGGCTGAGTCAAATCCCCTTTATCCGAACTCTGTGTTACCCTCAAAACATGTCTGTTCAACTTGTTGAAATCATTTCATTTTGTGGTGATATGCGAACTACATTACTGCCTGTGATTCTTGTTTGTGATGAATCCAAAAATATTTACTTAAGAATGATAATATATTATGTATACACATTCCTGCACCTCACAACTCTTTCCATATTCATGTTGGAAATCTCAATTCAAAGAACACTGCACCGAAATGGGTGATTAATGTCATACTGCTTTTAACTGGGAAATCATATGATTTAGAGCAACAGAAATCGATGTAATTTATAACCATAGCCTACATATTTTTACACATCACATTATACAAACCCATGGGGTTAATAACCCATACTTAAAAATAATGAAACCAAAATAATTATAAGGCTACTTGTGCAGATAAGCAAGTCCAGCTGAAAAAATGAAAACATATTTTGTTTTGTAACGTGAACATTAGGGTTGGTTGATCTGTCCGTGCTTGTTTTTGGCTGTTCTTCAGGTAACCCCGTGTTTCACGTCACAACGATATGAACTGTGGGTAATTCCCTTAGGCGAAGTCTGCAGAAGTGCAGACTTACGGTAAGGGGCCATAAAGGGCTCAAAATGTCTGCCAGAGAGCCCTCATGCACTTGCCGATTTGACATTGGGACACCCCTAAGCCCTCGCGGACTTCGCGGGAGCGCGCCCTTAAGTCTGTGAGTCTGCAAGGGTGGACATTGGGACTGGGCCATAGAGAGGAGGTTGGGTAGACAGACCAAAGCGCCAAAGAGACTCATTGAGGAAATGTGATGGGGCAGTAATGAGGTGATGGGAGCTTGGTGATATGAGGTGATGGGACAGTAACAAGAGTTTGTTTTTGTTTGTCATGTTATGTTATTATTTTATTCTCTACAGTTGTAATTGTTACAGGCTCTGAAACTGTTAATTGAGGGTTAAAGCTGAAACACTGTTTGGCGTTTAAGAGAAATTGTTTATGTTTCCAGACACTGTAAACATAGTTCTTGACAGGAGAGATGTGTCATACGTGATGACGTCACGGACGTCAAGGTTGATCGAGGCAGTGATGCGGGAGCCTGCGAGAGTGATGGCCGCCTGTAATGGGAGCTGTGACTAAAAGTATAGCCGTATGCACACTGTTGTCCGGTTCCATTATTAAGTGTTAGCAGCCGAACACAACACTAGCTAGGTTTTAAGTGGATTAATTGGAAGGCTACAACATATTGACATCATGTTCATACAAATCAAAACATTCACTGATTTTGTGTTTTGTGGATGGGTGTATTGCTGTTTTGAAATAAATCATTTTCATCTGGATATGTTTCACTAATAGGATAAAGATGATCACTTAGAATAACTTTGTATTGACTGGTAATGGCTCTACACTTTCAGTATCCAAGTGGTTTCACACTATGGACGTGTGGGGGAGCATGTGGTGTACACTAAGAGAATGGTATTGACCTGAATGCTTCTGGTAGTTCACATTCATTTTGGGATTTATGGGTTTTGTGTTCATATAAGAGCAGTTAAAACAGATCAGTCAAATTTGGCCTTGAACACTATAAAACGGGGGCTCATTTTAGATCTAGAACCCGGGTAACCCAGGTGAGTTGTGGCTGTGGGTGTGTATGGGGATGTTTTCCATCTGCTGGATGAACATAATATTGTCTTACCCATTCATTTCCTATAGCGGGTCATTTTACCCATTCAATTCCTATGGCGGGTCATTTTAAACCCAGAACAGCACCCTGATCAGCTTGGTCTCACACTGCAACAGATTCAGCTTCATCAAGGTGATCAATATTTCATCTGCAACATGCATTTCCAAGTTGGCCATATAGAACTGCTAAACTAAAAAAGAACTGTACATGCTGACGAAATGCATCACAGGCAGAGGTCTGTGCTCTCTGAGCGCTATTCTAGTTATTGTCATGTTTCTGTAACACTATTTAACTGGCCACCCGAAGACCTTCATCAACATGCAATGATAGCAGTCAACCACATAGTGGCGGTGTTGCACAGAGCTCAGCTAGGAGACCTCAAACTGCAAGCAGAGGATGCAGATTATCAGATTATAAACACTATGAAGAGTGAAGATGTTCTTCTGAAACTCACACAGACCTAGGCCTGGTCTCCTACTGGTACACTGGGCTCCTCCAGATACACTGGTCTCTACTGGTACACTGCACTCACAGAAATATTTAAGCCTAACTTTTAAGATTTATGTAATTTAATTGCATGACAAATTTCCATGAGGAAATGCTTCCATGCTTTAGGTAGTTTTAACATAAATGTACCTAATAAACTTTACATGATGCATATTTGTCAGTGTTATAAAACCTATTTATTTGAAATGCATAATCACCAGGTTTATGTATTCAGTATAAATAAAGTCTACTTGCTCTAAATGCATAATAATCAGATTATGTATTCAAAATACATAACGTATATTTGTTTGAAATGCATAATAATCATGTTATCTATTCAAGATTAATAATATATTTGTTTGAAATACATAATAATGAGGCTTATGCAATAAACCTAATTAAATCAAAATGCATCACATTTATGTAATTCTTTGATTAACACCCAATGGATTTAACTTTCTTTTCCATTCACTTCATATCTAACAATTTCAGTTACATCAGTAGAATTTCCCCCAGTCTCTCACATACGTTTCTGTTATCGTGAGGTGAACCATAACCCTTACTGTACATATTTTGTTGTGTTTTTAATCTGTGACTTCCTGTACACAGCAGCTCAATGTAAATCAGGCTTCATACCATATTTCCATACAGCAAATGTGCTTGTTATGGTCTGTGGGCACAGCTTCAGAACTATGTAGCCAGGTGACCGTTAGGACGGCAGGCCAGTGAAGAACTGGCTACTAAGACAGGGACGCAAACCCCAACAAGATCCCCACTATGATGTCATCGGCCATGGAGAGGAAGCCATGAGGATGGATGAGCATGTCTGTGAGACAGAGAGAGAGAGAGAGAGAGAGAGAGAGAGGAAGAGAGAGACAGAGAGAGAGACGTTACAGACGTGCTAGGGACATACTAGATGTTTCAATCACACACACAGACACAAACAAACACACACACACAAACAAACACACACACACACACAAACAAACACACATACACACACATGCACATCATTGATTGATTGATAATTTCCTTAATAAGTCTGTACAGAAGTCTAGTGTTCACCTGTTTGTAGACCTCCTTGCCAACCCCATAACTGAGCATGTACTGAGATAGAAAAGAAATGAGGGGGGTGGGTTTAATCAACGGAAGATAAAAGATGGTGCCCCTTTCTTTGTCACCATAGGGAACTCTCCTTTATACTGTTTATTGAGAGAGAGAAAGAGACAGACAGAGAGAGAGACAGAGAAGATGCTGCCAGCTAAGGTTGCTGCTCCTACAGTATGTGTGTGTGAGTGTGTATCAGTCTATGTGTGTGTGTGCATGTGTCAGTCTGTGTGTGTGTGTGTGTGTGTGTGTGTGTGTGTGTGTGTGTGTGTGTGTGTGTGTGTTGGCCTGTGTGTGTGTGTCTGTTGGTGTCTATTGTCTCCCTGAAACCCCTGTGGTGTTATGGGATTACAGTACCAGTCATCTCTAAGGATGCCTCTACGCTTTTAGCTCTCAGGGTATTTACCCCTCATGGAGAGTTGCACAAAACGTGTGAGCTTAAACCGGTAATTTGAACAGACACCCCCGATCTACTAACGGTCTCCGTCCCAGAGCTCTCCCTGTTGCAGCCTACTGTGATATCTCTCTGTGACCTAGAGAGAGACACCCGCTTGTAAACCACTCTGGTTAACGACCGCTCTGTTCCTTATTGACAGTTGTAACGTGTCGGGTAGGATGGTTAGCAATAAGTATACTTTTATTGCAAGGGAGTATTAACACATTGAGTCTAGAATCAACCTTAAAGAGCTTGAGATGTTATGCCTGGACAGCTTAAACTTTTGCATTAAAAGACATCCAATAATAATGAATAAATCGCAGTCCCTTTAGAGGAAATTTTAATGAATGAAATGATTAAATGGTTGTACAAGATTTAATTATTACACAAAGCCAGCCATGAGCGCACAATTGAACATATTAATAATATCTTAATAAACAGAATAAACCAAATCAGTACTAATTTTAGGATCAAAATATAAATCATGGTAAAATGTAGGTATATATATAATCTAGAAAGAATTTAATAATAGTACACACAATCTAAATTGTAGGTATATATATATATAATCTATAAGGAATTTAATTAGCCAATGAGCGTATGATTAATAACATACAATAGTAAATATAATAAAACATTTCAAAAACCAATTCAAAGATCAAAATATGAAACATGATAACTGCATGTTTTATGATTGAGAGAGAAAATATCAGGATGTAGGCGGAGAAGGAGAGCACCCGGCCTAGGCACTCACTTCCACACGGACTACAGTACAGTTCTCACCAAAGCGCGGCCCCTCCGGCCGGAGGGGGAAGTTGGTATTGGTCGCAACGGTCCTTCTGTGCTGCAAGTGTCTGGAGCTCAGGATCTCTCTGCGAAGAGGACGACCGCTGGATGCCGTTGATGAAGAGCTGGGAGATTCTCAGCCGGATCTTCTGCTTCGGAGGGTTGGACGAGGCTCGAGCAGTGGAGACATCTCAAACGACTTAACAGTCACACAGTTCTTTTATACCCTTGCTCTCACTCGAGAACCTTCGACCGGTGAATCTTCAGCCTCTCACCATATATGGAAGCCACCATTTTGTCCCATCTCAGCATGCCGTCATACCCAAGCCACCATTTTGTACATGTCGATTATGTCATGGAAAAGTACCCAGGAACTCAAGAGGAGACACTCCCACATGGGAAACATGTCTTCTGAAAAGTCCCTAGAATTCAACAGTTGCACTTTGTGGTCAATATTTGCTTATCAAACCAGTTTAGTTGGTAGAATGTTCTGTCCGTAAGGCCCAAGGCCCTCCGGCCGAGGATTCTGTGTGCAGTGCATGGCCGATTACCTCACCCATCCCCACCGCATCCTGCTTCCTCTCTCAACCTTTCACAACGAACCTATCAGAGGCTCAAATTGTTACGACAACACACACAGGCAACCATGCTAAACATACTGTAATTATCCTTTATGGCTTCGTTCTATCAATGCTTTCACAATATTACTCTCAAACAAATCATCTCTTATAACTAAACATAATAATATTTCTATTAAACCTTAAATGTATAGTTTATGTATATGTAAATGTGTATATTTGTTCTTTGGGTGTCGTGAATGTCTGCTTAAGTGGAGTGTGTTCCTTATGGGTGTGTCCTGCTTGGTGTCTATGTGTTCACATCTACATGTCTGTGTTTGCTCATCTGCATGTCTGTGTTTACTTGTCTGCACGCTAAGTATACTGTAAGCGTGTAACAAAGCACAATATCAGCACATTTCAACAGATCAGGTTTGCATTCAAAAAGGTTCTTATACGAAAGGATCTGCCATCATCCCCTGTAAGGCATTGATACACTCATCTGTCCCGCCACTAATAGGCTCAGTGGCCTCCCCTATGGGGAGGTCAATCACCAGTTCGGTGGCCTCCTCAGCGGGGGGGTCAATTACACTCTGCTCGGTGTTTCCCTCCCCTGTAAGGCCCATAAATGGATCTGACGAACAGCCCATAGTGTTTCCCTCCCCTGTAGGGCCCAAGAAGGGATCTGGCGAGCAGCCCATAAGAGCCGCCTCAATACTGAGGGGTTCAAAGGTTGGAAACTCAGGATCAAGTGGTTTGAGGGTCCAGATTAGCTGCTCTGGCTCTTGTTTGACCTTTGTCTGGTCTGGTTCTAGTTGGACCTCGGCCTTAATAGCCTTACTTAACAATTTCTTTGCCTTAGCTTCTCTGTTCCTTTCCTCCAAGATGACTGACTTTTCCTGTTTGGACATCTTTTTCCAAACCTCCTGGGGGATCCTGGTACGAGACTTCTTTGCTTTGACCTTGTCTACTTTTACTATTCTTTTCTTAGTACCTTCGTCTGGTACTACTCCCGTCCCGGGAATGCTAACGGCTGATCCACAGGCAGGCGACCCATCGGTTTTGGCGGCCAGGTCGACACTATGTGAGTGTGTGTGTGTGTGTGTATTGATAGATGGCTCACTGTGAAGCTCATCCCCTGACAGCGTCCCTGCTGCTTGGCCTTTCCGGGCAGAAGCAGGAGTTTGGGTTGATTCCCCCAGTCCTCATAGCTGAACAGGCTGCAGAACTTGAACTGTGGAAGAGAAAACAAGGCACACACACACAGCGGCTTGTCACACAGCCAATCAGAACACACATACCTGCTGATGCATGTTTGTGATAAGAACACTGTTAGACGACTGGTGTCTGGTGACTAGTGAGCCAGTCTTGTCTTGTTATTGTTCTGTTTGGTGCGCCAGACCTCAGATAATTTGAGGCCCTAATATTAGCTAGACAAATATTTGTCAAAGAATCATGTTATTGACATGTCACACAGCAAAATACATGATTATATCTGATGAAGGGCCAAAAAGCCTTGTATGTACGGCACTACAATATCATATAAATTCAACAAATTAATCGACTATGAATCATGTCAACATTAATATTCCTGCTACATTGGCAAAGCACTTAATTGTACCCTAACTTACACCTGATGTAATTTGCACACACAAACATACACAGACTGGACGTTCACACCGATTTGGGGGGGGGCAAATTCCATCAGGTGTAAGTGGGGGGCTCTGGGGAAGAAAGGTTGGGAACCCCTGCTCTAATCCATATTGTGACACTGTTCAACAGTGTATAGCAGGCCACCATGGAAATGGAGAAAAGTTAAATCTGGTGTTGTGATCTGAGGTTGTTTGTGGTTGTTTCTGGCACACAATACATTTTACACTACATCTACCATGTCATGAAAATGTCATTTTTTAAATCATGAACATTGGAGATTTATTGAGCAAGAATGTGCAGTGAATATGAGGAGAGCATGGCTGGCTTCAGATAGCTCTAAGTAAAAAATGATAAATGTTGCAGCTTATTTACACTGTAGCAATCCTGGATGAACATATTAGTAGGCCTACATACTGTGATGGGAATGAGTTGTGGGACTCTGGACTGAGCATGGATTCACTGATTGACTGAATTGAACACAGGTGGGACTGATTGAGATGTAAGCAGACAACAGGCTGGTCAGATGAAGAGATGTAAACAAAATGAAGAAACAGTAACAGCTACAAATAAATACATAAATAAGTTAAAAAATCATGTCACAGCACAATGCCTGAGTATGTACATGTATTAGCATTTTTATTCTGCATCCCCCCTGGGCTTGAACTCTTGTTGAGTTACCTGCCATGTGAGAAGCCATAGATGGTTTCATACTGACTTAAGCAATCACAAGGGCTGCATGTAACTGTCACAGGTGCATTGAGGTTTCAGCAGTTTTCACAAAACCAAAGACCAAACAATAAAACCACGGTATACTCTCGACAAGTGAAGAAGAAAAGACAGAGCTTATAAACTTACAGACTTACAAGATGGCACCGGAAACACCAGGGACTATGCACAGCTACAGCAAATGGAACAGACAAAGAACAAGATGGGAGCTACTGTACATGTAGGATAGAAATGCTGTACACATACTAACGAGGCAGATGGAAACCAATCAAACTGTACACATGTAAACATGTTGTCCCCCACCCATTATGCATGTTCCCTTGTGGTATCAAGCCCCCTGCTTCTCATTAGGCGTTTTTATACAGAGATCCCACTTTATTGCCCTGTAGAAGACCCCTCAATTTTCCAAATGTGTATCTCTGCAGGCCCAGAGACTTCCAGGGGGCGGGTCAACTGTCAATCAATTTCTACTTTGGCCAATCAGAGACAGTTTGCTAGCTTGCTAGTTACGTAGGCCTAATGCAATTTGTTATGGAGTTAGATTGACTGGATTACATGACTGTGTGTGAGAGAGAGATTATATTTTTAATGCAAATCATGTAGCTTGAAAGACGTAATCCATCAACCTCCCTGATAAAAGCCTTACCAAGACTCCCCTTGGTATTCTCTTAGTAGGCCTATGATCAATGTATTGGCTTGTGGGTA
Organism: Borostomias antarcticus; assembly: GCF_949987555.1. Classification (NCBI taxonomy): domain Eukaryota; kingdom Metazoa; phylum Chordata; class Actinopteri; order Stomiiformes; family Stomiidae; genus Borostomias; species Borostomias antarcticus. The sequence goes on along the minus strand of NC_140265.1, from coordinate 4,602,805 downwards.
GAGGCTAGCAATGGTCTACACTAGCCCAGGGGCAGGGGAGCATCACTAGCCTACTGATCCATAGCCAGGACTGGGATGTCCTCAGTGGAGGTCCCAAGTCAGTCTTCCAGTCATTCAGCCAGCCTGTCAGTAGATGTGCTCTACTTGTATTGATTTGTTCATACACTAGTATTCCAGCACGGGTTATGTTCTTGAATGCTTCTGGTGACTAGCAGTTCTCTTAGCAAACTAATTTAATCCCCATCACTGTTTTCAGATCCACATAGGGGAAACATATGGCTGAGAGAGGAGTGTGGAGGAAAATCAACAGTACCACACACACACACACACTTGCATAACCAACCAAGCAAGTTCTACCTTTCTATACCACAAATATAAGTTTGAGAACCTAGGATACATAGAGCCCGCCTAAGGGGGTTCTAATGTACTGACCTCCCGGCACAGGCCTGACCCTGCTGGCAAGCTGCCTTGGTCCTAGCCAAGGAACAAGCGTTTCAGCTTCTGCTCACCTGTATGCATCTTATACCATGCTGACTGGCCTGGACTAGTCACCACATCCACAGTCTAGCCAAGTTAGAGATACCCTTGTGCATTTCACAAAACAAGTGTCATACAATTAAGGTCATCATTTGTGCAGCATGTGTGCTGTAAGTGTAAAGACAAGATACAGATCATTTTCTCCAAGTTTTATTGAATAGCTTGTAGACCATACTGAAACACTGGGCTCACAGTTCAGTTGTACAAGGCGGACCTGGGAGACCATTCAGGACACCTTGTTTGGGTCGAGGCTCTGCTGGCCCAGGTGAACTATCAAACTGGATGTACTGACGCTGAGAATGGAGAGACACACACATGACACAGCTGGCCGACACTTCCTGCACTCTAAGAGGTTAGGGTTAGGGCTAGACTGAATGTAGGTTGGCATAAAATAATACATATTTATTTTTAAATGGATGGAAAGATGCTGCCCATGCCTAGATCTTTATGTCTATTCAGCATGTCTGTTCTCACCCACTGAGGTCCCATCACCAAACGTGAAGCCTCGGATACAATAATAAAACAGGGGCAGACAATGAAAGATAGAGAGAGACAGACAGACAGATAGATATGTAGACAGATGGGTTAAAAATTAGAACAGTTAGTGTTGTGATCAGACGGTTCAACCAAAATGTCACCTCAGTGTAGTGATGCAGACCGAATTATGAACACCTGCTCCTTGCTTAGAAGGAGGTTATCATCTGCCCTCTGAAACATTCAGGAACAGGGCCGTACGCAGGATTTTTGTAATACCGAGGTCATTTAGTTGTGGTGCTTCAATCTGGTGCACTTTGAGAGCAGAATTAAGAGGCTAGATCTATAAAGAACACACATCATATTGGATTAATATCATCTTTAAAGTCCCAGTTAACCAAAATCAGAGATTTGCTTGAAAACACATTCTATGTGTTAGTGATGCATTGCTGATAACATGTAAAAATGGGATGAACCATGTGTAGTACTGAATTGTGAAGTTAGACCAGTTTTGTGTTTTTGACCAGTTTTGATTTCTGGATTTTCTGGGCGGGCTTAAAACGGTACCGGATGACGTAGAGCGGTGTTCTTAGCAAATCTCCGCCCTAACACTATATAAAGCTAGAACGGATTTGAATCTTCGGTTCTCCTGCTCAATATTGAGTCTAGAATAAGCTAGTTTTAACCAACAGTATATAATTAGCTAGTTTTTCTTAGTTAGCAATGCCTATGCATAAAACTAAGCGAAAATGCATCCTTCCTGGATGCCAGCAGGAATGGGATGATAAGATCTCCTTCTTTCACTCCCGAGTAAAGCTGAAATGAGAAGCAAATGGTTAGCATTTTTGAAGAGCCATGGTGTTACAGAGGAGTCTGTCACCGCTAGCGCCCGCCTCTGCAGCAAACATTTCACTCCCGAAAGCTTCTGCAATTATAATATGAGGCTTTTGGGTTTCACGGACTCACGACTGGTCCTGGTGAATTCGGCAGAGCCAACCATCTCCCTCCCCGGCCTCCATTCTCCTCCTGTCGCATCAACCTTTGGTGCCGACACCGCTGCCTTGTGTGCTTATAGCTAATTAACGTTATAACGTTAGCTAGGTAACGTAAGCAATAGGAAAATACACTGCTACCTTAATCTACAAAATGTGTCTTGACATTTATGTGGTAATGTCAGTTATGATGAATTATATGTAATCTTAGTAGGAATTATAGCTAACATTAGCTATGTAGCTTGTTGCAGATGGGAGTGTGTATATAACCTTAGTCTAGCTAACATAGCTAGCAGCACCAACCAGGCGACCACCCACCAAATAACGTTACGGATGATATATTATGACTATAAGCGTTAACTATACAGAAACTGCCTGCCATATTTGTGGCACCTGATGTGCGTATGGGTTCACCGGTAATGGTTACAGTATATTTCTCCAGCGGGAGACCGGGAGGCGGGAGCGAGGGGAATGGTTAGGTAGACCAGCTGCAGCTGGAGAAAGACGCACCCTCTCCCAGTGAAGCGGTGCTCGGCGGCTACTGGCTGAACATTCCAGTTCTGTTGGATATGTTGCGGGAAAGTTGAAGCCGAGTGCTCGTTATTCTCACACATAACATTGCCAACGAGAGTGGATGAGTCTGTCCCGATTATCAACTCCGGTAGTGTACGCTTCTTCGCGCTATCAGCACTGTTCAAGCCAGTGACTAAAAGGTAAATTTTAAACAACTTTTTCCATTGATCCCAAGGGACGACAGGATCGCCTGTTAGGGATAGGAATGGGTCCGGAGGTGGCAGGGAGAAAATAGGGACAGACTCATACATTCCTCGTAGCCTGTTTTTGTATTTTGCATCTAAGGGCAGTAACACTGGCGCGTTGGTATAGAGTAGCTACAGTTTTACCTGTGTTGTTTGTCAGGAGGTAGGTTAGGAGGAAGCATCTGTGCGTTTGACTCATTAGACAAGTGTAATTTCAACTCCTCTCTGTTTTCACAAAGCTGTGCCTTCCTACCACAAAAGAGACGGCGTGCCAGTGTGACAATATGCAGACCAGAGAACGGTACTATTTGACAGGTTCTTCCCTCCACACCCCCTCCCCACGCAATTGGGTGTGGCTTCGGTGCCTTCAGCAGACACGCCCCCACAGTCTCAGACCAGAGAATGCTGCTGATTTTTAACCGATTTTGAAGCCTTATTTTATATACTTAGCGACATTTTTTATCACTCAGATTTGGCTGGGTGGTTAATGACATGTTTTCCTGTGGTGTGTGAAGCTCATAACAAAATTTGAACTGGGTTAACCTGGACTTTAAGTATACAGTACGATACAACCAGTAACCACTGGAGCCAGGTGACTGGCTGACTGCTGTTCCACGGTGTTTAAGCGAGCTAAAGAATATTCTTCTATAGTGAAAGAGTCGTATGTGCTCTTTGGACATTTATTTGAAGTAGCTTCTACAGTATTTGGCATTCCTGGGCAACTGGACATTTCTGTGAGTCACAACTGCTTCATATGCACTGATCTGTACACCAACTATAGCTATGTATTATAATAGTAGCACACCTAGGACAACAATGTGTGGCTACACCCAAGATAAGCCTGGTGACATATTGTTCAACTGGTGGACCAATTTGAAGTTGGTACAGTACCAGAGAGGAACAGTCCGATTTTCTAGCCTATTAAGCATGAGGGAATATATAACGTCACAGGTGTAGAAAAAATCCAGTGATTCTACTGAACCACTTGCTTTATTGTACATTTGAGATAGGGCATATGTTTATAGTCACAGTGCATTTCAAAGACATGTCTAACATTCCTATTAATAGCACTCCCATAATGCAAGAGCAGGTTCCTCATGTCAAATACTGTAGTCTAGTTTGTCCTGTCTTTAGCCCTATAGGCATTTGTTGTGTATGAGATCCTGCCGAAAGTCTGAGTGAACACGTTTGACAACATCTCATGTGTTTCGACTAATTATAATGTGCACTAGACTGAGCAAAGCTCACATATTTCTTAGAAAAACATGTTACACATATGTAGCAATTAATTTACATCAGCCTTTTGCTTGTGTGTGACAAGGTGCACAACACCCACCTGGAGCTGGGTCGGGGGATGTTCTGCATACATCTGGCAGCTGACACCTGGACAACTTTGCGGTAGGTCATTAATGTACATGGTGAATAACAGTGGCCCAAGTACAGACCCTTGTGGTACTCCCAGTCCCGTCTCCAAGGGCGGGCATTTGGGGGCCAGGCCCGCCCACTGAATCAGCTGGGCCCGCCCTGAACGAAACTCGAAAGACGTATCTCTGTGATGACGGAATGACCCCGGGCTATTCTGCATCTGATTGGCTTACCCTGATATACTTTAACCAATCGAACTAAAACCTGACCAATCTCAACCAAGGAAGGCACCATATTAGCCAATCCCAGGCAGAGTAGGGCAGATCATTCATTCCGTGCCGCGCGGCCATTTTTGGTAATGTTAACGACATACTAGTGCAAAAACTTGCATACATGGGATGAATTATTAGTGGAAGTCAGAAGATTCAGAAGTAGTGGCGATTGCTCCTTGGCTTACCCATACAAATCCAAATAAAACTTGATTTGTGCGCTTTCTTTCAGTGAAAGAAGGCACGAAAATTGACTTTCAGACTGTTTTTGACTTAAATGCGTCTTGTATTCTGCCATATCGCTTCATTTTCATCCGTGTTTAGCGTTTTGGTAGTGCTCCGTTGCCCCCTACATTCCTCATGAAAATACAGTCCACGTTACGGTCCGTTGACACCGGTCTTACTAGCTCGTTATTCACTTAACATTGTAGGCCAGGTAAAATGATGCAACAACTTGGCATGACTGTCCCGTCATTCACATCACCTATTGGTCAATCACGTTACCCACTTTAGCTATATAGCTACTGGCAGCATCAATGAACATTGAAAACTGAGATCTTGAGTAGACTATTTGTTGAAAATTGATTACAAAATGAAGTGGATTAAACGAGTTTGGGTTACGATATAAGGTAGGCCTTTTGTGATTAATTACCAGTTGTTATGGCTGTGCGTTTTGTTTTGCCTAGATTTAATCGGCACTCGAGAGCGTTAACTTTGCTTCCTGGAGCGGTGGGCTAAGGCCTAGTAGGCTAGTAGTAGCCTAAACACTGATTAGTGAGGGAGTAGGCTATTGAGTTGCCCTAAGGGGTTGTATTTTATCGTTCTGTCATTCCTCTTCGTGGTGCTTGGCCATTGTTGTCATATAATGGCTCTGTAGTTTATTTAGTGTGTCCCTAAAAGCTTGGTTGTTTCTGTATGTTTTTTACATATAAAATGCCACTGCTCAGCGCCCTTCTGGTGCTGTGAAACCTCCCATCAGGGCATGCTTTGAAAGCGCATCCCTCCCAAAATTGTCCTGACTTACCCGGTTCTAGGACCCACCAGACGCCAGGACTTAGTTTCCTTGATAAAAACATTTTAGTAATTACAGTCGTTTTTAACGTGTTTTAACTTTACCAAGACAATTATCCAACCAGGGTTTAGGTTCTCAGGTCACCCCACCTATCTGGAGAGGAGAGTTGGCTGGTTAAGTGACTCGTCAAATAAGGCTGAAGATGCTAGTTTCATAAGCTGCAATTTTCTCTTGGGGAAAACGTGTTTATTTGTTTGCACAACAGGGATGCCCTTTTGCATGTACAGTACTTTGAATCACTTATGATGGACTTGATACGTTTAGTGTTATTTTTATTTAAAAAGGTTTTACAAAAATGTTTTTGCATATTCTCCATATAACAGCAATCAACTTATTTTGACAGTTTTGATGAATTCAGAGCAGTGAGGAGACATTCCAAAGATATGGTAATGGTAAGGTAGACAGACAGACAGACAGACAGACAGACAGACAAACAGACAGACAGACAGACAGACAGACAGACAGACAGACAGACAGACAGACAGACAGATAGATAGATAGATAGATAAAGACTTATGTCAAAAACACACAGAGGTAGGTGTCGGTGAGAACTGGGGCTTAAAAGCACCCAAACAATTTGTGTGTGCCCCCCCTAACACATTGAATGCCCCCCCCTGGCATTTCATTCTGGAAACAGGTCTGGGTACTCCCTGTGGTGTACACACATAGGGAAAGGGTAGGGCCTATAAGTAAGGTGTGATGACAACTGAAATCACACTTGTTGTAATCGTCTTTCCCTTCCTTCTCTCTCTTCATAGTGTACTCTAAGTCTCCCTCCCACTCTCTTGTTGTTTCAGCATTCCCTTCGACCTCTGAACCTATTGGATATCTACTGCATCAAGACCTTTTTTGGCCCAGAGGTAGGCTACTGTATGTTTTATATTTGTAACACCTGATTATTAGTTTGATATAAGGAGCTGGTGGATTAACTGAACAGATCATTTTTTATTCTATTTTTAACCACCACGTTATATCCTCTGGACACCATTTTGATAGAACGACGGCTAGGCTATATGCGTTTTTGCGATCAAACCGTGTAGAAACAACCTCACAACTCGTGTTTTCTCCTGGCGAATAGACGCTAAGCCAATTGGCCGAAAGCCAATGTGCCAGCGAGCAGTTTGAAAAAGAAACATTTTGTTGTTCAATCAATGCAAGTTGGATCAACAAATGGAGATTGATTGGTTGATTTATTGGTTGATGTGTTTATTTTTTGCTCATTCAACAAACAGTACAATGCAACACAACATAAAATATCTCATAGCTTTAACCAAAAAAGGTAGGCTATAGGCTGAAGCTATGCTTATGAAGCCTACCCGTTATTACATCTAGCAGATTTAACTTCAAGTGCACTTACGCAAAGGCAACAATACCAACCGAACACAACAGTCAACAATTTGCCTCAGTAACAAACAACACTTACAGTACCTAACAGAAATCAATCAATTTGCATATATTTATCAACTCTTACTTCTGAGGAGCTTTTAAATCTCTGAAATGTCTCACAATTTTAATTCATCCTCTGTTATGTTCAGAGCCAGACCAATGTAACAGACCCAAAAGGCAGACGAGTGCACCGAGGGCGTTTACAATAATAGGGAGGGAAGTGCGGGATGATGTGTGCTGTGTCTTGGGGTTTTGTTTGTGTATGTAAACTATGTGTGTGCGTGCATGCAAATGTGTTGAGAATGTGCGTGTCGGCTGAGGCACCAAGTCCAAGGTGGGGTGTCCGAGAGCGAGGGGTCCGTGTCCGTTTATCCTGGGGGTCCATCTGGTGCGAGGGATCCATAGGGGTATCCGAGTGGCTCTCCGTGTCCGTAGCCAGGGAGGTCCGTCCGGGGGTAGCCTACACGAGAGGAGGCGGTAACACAAGGAGCGAGGGAGACACTGGGGCTGGGAAGCGCTGGGGCTGGGAGCGAGGTGACGCTGGAACGGGTGTAGTATATTTTTATACTGTATTATACTGTATTACATCAATACATTTGTATTACTCTCATGTAGTAATCAATTTACTAAGAATAATGAATAAACTTCACTTTAGGTAGAACTTTGTTAACTTAAGTAGTTTAACATCTAGATGACAACATATGTCCTGTTCTGAGTAAACATTCCTTTGTCCCTAAAGCCAATAAAGATAACACCTCAGGAGTCTACAGTTGTAACGTGATCTTAGGAGGACACAGGAAGAACCCTTTATTGCCCCCATGTCCGGAGGGGGGCAGAGCTCAGTGACCTGTTGACCAATTACAAGACTAGTTGATCAGATCTGTGTTAATGTACATCCCTTGTATGCAAATTTGTTTGTCATGTGATACTTGGCCTGAAGCCAAGATATAAGCTCGCCACCTCGTAAAAGAACCTTAGTACTGCCGAAGATTTGACCTGTGAGGCGTGCTCAATAAATTGTTGATTTGACCGCATTTTTCTCCTGAAGTACTTTTGACCCAAAAGTTAAGAACTGAAAGATACCACACGGGAGACATGGCGGGAGGGTGCTTGGAGAGGGAAAAACAAACAACGGGGATAAGGTGGGAAACAACAGGAGGCGAGCTAGAGGTTTGGTTCGGGAGGCTTGTCAGAGCCATTACCACAAGGGTCAGTACGTCGAAGCACTGAGAGACGGTCTGGGAGAGCTTGATGGTGATGGGACACACCTGGTGCGGCAAACAGCTCGTCTCCGCAGGGCGCGGCGCTGAACGCTGAACCACAACATCCTCAAGATTGTTGCATAAATTCACCGCTTTATTGTACATTTGAGGTAGGGCATATGTTTATAGTCACAGTGCATTTCAAAGACACGTCTAACATTCCTATTCAATAGCACTCCCATAATGCAAGAGCAGGTTCCTCATGTCAAATACTGTAGTCTTGTTTGTCCTGTCTTTAGCCCTATAGGCATTTGTTGTGTCTGAGATACATCCTGCCGAAAGTCTGAGTGAACACGTTTGACAACATCTCATGTGACTGAGCAAAGCTCACATATTTCTTAGAAAAACATGTTACACATATGTATCAATTAATTTAAATGGTTATCAGGTCAGCCTTTTGCTTGTGTGTGACAAGGTGCACATGAGGTTTATAATCCACCTTAAAGGGAGAACGGAGAACGCCGAACCACAACATCCTCAAGATTTTTACATAAATTCACCCCATTTATAGGCCTAGAGATAGATGTAGCCTATATTTAGCCTAATATTAGTTCTAATCCTTACTTTTTTAAACATTCATAGGCCTATTCCTTTAAGTTCATATTTGAAAACTTTTTTTCCAACATGTTTACATTTTTTTCCGGCAATACGTGATGTAGACCGGGGCACAACCTAACACTTTTAGGTTTTAGTTTAATAAAAAATATAATACAAATATATATTCAATCTATTTCATCCACAAACAAGAGGCATGTATCTGCTATGATTACAGACCATCCTTACAGATCTATGACTTTCATACACTTTATGAGTTCAACCGAAAGTAGCAGAAGGTCAATGTTAAAACTTGCCCCGTGGGTGGGGCACATTTTAACAGCTATGGGGCACATTATAACTTCATATAAAAATGGCAGAAATTATCACATGATTACAAAACAAGAGAATGTTTGTTTTTAAACTATTTCTATTATTCTGTTATTCTATTTAACATTTGCTTTTGGCCATATGTGACCGCCGCTGGTAATTTGGTCCTCAACTAGGCATTTTCATTTTTCAGTTTTTTACAGATTATGAAAGTGCAGATTGTAAGCTTTCAAATGAGGTCTCATACATTGAATTCTGAACATATTTGAAGAAGATATGCTTATTTGAATGCTAGTACTGCCAAATCAACTTAGCTGAGAAATCTCCCTCCAAAGTTCTCCAACATTTCCACACCTCTGACTGCCAGGTAATGGGCGTGAACAATAGCCTGGTAACCCCTCCCCCAGCCACTCCCCCACTGGACGATCTGTCATTATCTGTCAGAGTGGCTGTCAACTTGGGGTATTACCTGAGAGTGGCTGCCAAGTGAGGTGCTCTCTCACTATTGACCCCACACTCTGAGTCAGTATTAATCTTGTGTTGTGAATGCAGTTAAGAACAATATAAGATGAAGTTCAAATTTAACGTTCTTTATTGTCACATACATAATTTAAAGTACAAGCATAAGTAGTTAAGTGTACAAAAAAAGGCAACTGTCTAAGTGTTAAAGTGTACAGTCAGTTGTCTGTTTTATAGACAAGGTGCATAGTGTTCATTGTGATCAAGTGTACAACAAAGTAATAACAGTCCCCAGCTCAATACTAAAGGTAATAACAACAGTACTCAGCTCAGTATTCAATATTCTAACAATGCAGTCTGTGCAAGTGTGGGCAAGTCTGTGCAAGAGAACAAGCAACGCTTCAGTATACAAACAGGAAAACAGGAAAGGCTGTGGCCTTTCTCCTGCAGTGCTGTCCGTCCTGATGATCTGCAGTGAATCTACAAGCGGACAGTCTTGTTCTGAGCTGCTGTGGAGTTTGGCGGGGGACATGTGACGTCTCGTCCCTCATCAGAACAGAACTCTCTGATCTTGTCAAAGAGATACGTCTGTCTGGCCATGTCCAGTCCGGGTGGGGCTTGCACAAGAAGACCTTCTCTCGGGGGCCGGTGCATCACGGTGTTCTCTGGCCACAACCATGCCAGGTCTCTCAGTATCAAAACTGCAATAGAATAGAAGGAAGAAAGTACATTAAACTATTGCCCACAGTACTGGCACTCCATATAGATAAAATAGTACCAGAATGTGTGGATTAAATAGACTAGATAATGCATGATAGGATGAACGTATTCTCACCTGTTGTGCAAAATCAAAGCTGTAGTGCATAGTGATCTTCTTGCTGGCTGGTATGAAGGGGCCAAGGGAGAGCTGCAAATCCTCACCTTTTTGCTCATCCTGTAACCAAAACAAAAAACAAAGGTGTCAGACTACCATAGCTCTCATGCTCTCTCATTCTGTTTCTCTCTATAATATAGCTACCTAGCTCAATATTAGCTCCCACGCTGGCTAGTTTAGGAACAAAGGGCTAGCTCAGCTAACTAGCATGTTAGCTAACGTTAGCTAGCTAGCCTTTGTTAGTTTGTTATGCTAGCTAGACTTAGTCACTTGTTTAGAAAGGAGCTTCTGCTAAACGACTAACGTTAATGTAATGTAAACAGCACAGATAGTATAAAGATCAGCTTACCCCAAAGCAAAGCAGAATGCTTGGCGGTGGTGTGAATCTGGTACCTCGTTCGACGCAACTCTGCGCTTGGTAGCAACTGGCTTTGCTGATACAGTCATCTCTGTATCACAGGACATCAAGAATAAACTCCGTGTACGAACGAGTCCTGCTCTGCTGGAGTTTTAGCTGCTCTTAAAACTATTTCCATGTCCTGGATGCCATCCCCGTCTTCTCTTTAGCAAAAGCTGTAGCATCCTTGGTAAACTTGGGACTGAATGCCGGCGTGTTGTTTGGGAAAGGTGGGGGCGGAGAACCCGGAAGCAATAGCCGGAAGCAATAGCCAATGAAACCAGATCATGCTAATCGATCTCCCGCCCCCAAACCCGGCTCGAAATCAGCTAAAAACGAGCTTAGTTTGCAGACTAATTAAACGTATTTCGTGAACCTAAAACTGTTGTCTGTTATAGTAAGTAGGTACTTCACAACTTCAACTTTGGTAATACACCAAAAAACAAAAAACGAAAAAAAACGTTTTTTTATGTATTTTGCCCCCTAGCGCATTTCGGGGTTTGCCGAGTTGCGGACCAAATCACCAGCCGCTGTCACATATGATATCAAATATTTGGAACAAACAACAATACAATTAAAATCCACCTTTTTGATAGAACGACGGCTAGGCAATAGCCTAAGAGTTACTTTGTCTCCTTTGCGATCAGTGTAGAAACAATCTCACCCTGTTTTCTCCTGGAAAATAGACACTAAGCCAATTTTTTAAACATACATAGGCTATTCCTTTAAGTTCATATTTGCAAACTTTTTTTCCAACATGTTTACAGTTTTATTCGACAACACGTTGTTATGTAGGCTACTTTATACATTAGGCTATCTGTAAAATATTGTAGGCCTAATCTACTAAATCGTGATGGCTGTATTATATTTCGCCCCCTCCTTGCGGTGGCTGTTAAAGAATTTCAACTGATCACCCATGTGTTCACTCCAAGATAGTTTTTCTGTTATCTTACTCAATTGATGTTCCTGTTTTCTCTGAGTTTATTGTTTTACAATGTTTGTGGAAAGCAGAAGTTAACTCCATTTCCACAGCCTAATCTGTTTAGCCAGACCAACTGGCACAACAAACTCCATTTCCACAGCCTAATCTGTTTAGCCAGACCAACTGGCACAACAAACTCCATTTCCACAGCCTAATCTGTTTAGCCAGACCAACTGGCACAACGAACTCCATTTCCACAGCCTAATCTGTTTAGCCAGACCAACTGGCACAACGAACTCCATTTCCACAACCTAATCTGTTTAGCCAGACCAACTGGCACAACGACTCACAACCGACTATCACGACACTACCCCTTTAAAAGGGCTCTCCCTTCTTATTATCGGGGCTCTGACCTATGGAATCACTTCCTGTGTGAGAGACCGCTTGCAAACGTATTTGAGAATAAAGTTATTGTCTTTGTTTTTAACCAGCTTGAATCAACCACTCGCGTGCTCTTATTCTTAATCCAAGTATTAAGAAATTATATCGATACGGCCCTGATAGGCCTACGGCGGGGCATATGAACTGCATGAGGGGGGACAATTAGGCTATTACATATATTTGATAATACTATATTATATTATATTTGTGCAGCACTGGCGTATACTAATTATACTGGGCTTTCTCGTTCTCCCTCTGACGATAGTAGGTTGAACTTTTCTGTGTCGAAAAGGACTTTTTACACATTGCGGTAGATCCTCAAAGTTAGGGCAAGGGTAGAGCCTATAAGTAATAAGTAATCCCTGAGTGTAATGATGGTCAGCATGGGCTGGAGAGCAAAGGTCAGCTCAACTCCCAAATGAAATCACACTTGCGTAACCGCTATGTCATTAGATGCTCTTTAAGGGTCCCTTCCTTCTCTCTCTTCATAGTATGCTCAAGTCTCCCTCTGTCTCAGTCCCACTCTCACACTATGTTTCAGCATTGACATTGAGCCCTTGGACCTCTGCAGCTATTGGATACCTACTGCATCATATCTTGAAGACCTTTTTTGGCCCAGAGGTATGTTTTATATTTCTAACACCTGCACCTGATTATTAGTTTGATATAAGGAGCTGGTGGATTAACTCAGTAGATCATTATTTTATTTTATTTTTAACCAGCACTTTATATCCTCTGGACACCTAGGGGGATAATTTTGATCCTTATGTTAGTGTAGCCTATGCGATGTATCCCCACTCGTTCAATCTGACGAACAAGCCCACTTGTTCAATCTGACGTTTTTCTCTGGTAAAATGTCTGCTATGTGGAAAGCTGCACAGCAGGTTATACCGCTGCTAAAAGGTGCTAATCCTATTGAGCTAGATAATTACCGTGAGTAAAGAATAGAAGTCGGCACACAGTCTTAATGCTCCCAGGCACCCAGTAGGAGCATTAAGACAGTGTATGGACTGCTATTCTTTACTCATGTCATGTTTTATGTCGAGCACCTGTAACTATCCGTTCGAATGTGCGTGCATCGTCACCCTATCACATCTAGTTAACTACCGCCCAATTTCAACACCATGTCTAGCCAAGATTCTCAAATCCTTAGTTAATTTTCAGTTATGGCTTTCTTGAAGGCATTTCATATTATTCAACCTCAACAATCAGGGTTCAGACCAGGACATACGGTCAGTGACAGAAACAACACAAAACTTGTAATTGTTATAAGGGCGGCATTGAAAAAGAGAGCCTGCTCTCAATTGTCTCCCCTGAATAAATAAAGATTTCAATTCAACTCCAAAAATTGTATTTTATCAACATTACATCACTATAGTTATGTATGTTCTGGCGGCATGTAGACTGTGATTGATGTATAATAACTATAGACGGATGCTTGAGGAATGTATACCTGTGGTGAGAAGATGGAACCTCAAAGCTCTATAGCTTAAAGTCCAGGTTAACCCAGTTCAAATTTTTGTTATGAGCTTCACACACCACAGGAAAACATGTCATTAACCACCCAGCCAAATCTGAGTGATAAAAAATGTCGCTAAGTATATAAAATAAGGCTTCAAAATCGGTTAAAAATCAGCAGCATTCTCTGGTCTGAGACTGTGGGGGCGTGTCTGCTGAAGGCACCGAAGCCACACCCAATTGCGTGGGGAGGGGGTGTGGAGGGAAGAACCTGTCAAATAGTACCGTTCTCTGATCTGCATATTGTCACACTGGCACGCCGTCTCTTTTGTGGTAGGAAGGCACAGCTTTGTGAAAACAGAGAGGAGTTGAAATTACACTTGTCTAATGAGTCAAACGCACAGATGCTTCCTCCTAACCTACCTCCTGACAAACAACACAGGTAAAACTATAGCTACTCTATACCAACGCGCCAGTGTTACTGCCCTTAGATGCAAAATACAAAAACAGGCAACGAGGAATGTATGAGTCTGTCCCTATTTTCTCCCTGCCACCTCCGGACCCATTCCTATCCCTAACAGGCGATCCTGTCGTCCCTTGGGATCAATGGAAAAAGTTGTTTAAAATGTACCTTTTAGTCACTGGCTTGAACAGCGCTGATAGCGCGAAGAAGCGTACACTACCGGAGTTGTTAATCGGGACAGACTCATCCACTCTCTTTGGCAATGTTATGTGTGAGAATAACGAGCACTCGGCTTCAACTTTCCCGCAACATATCCAACAGAACTGGAATGTTCAGCCAGTAGCCGCCGAGCACCGCTTCACTGGGAGATGGTGCGTCTTTCTCCAGCTGGAGCTGGTCTACCTAACCATCCCCCTCGCTCCCGCCTCCCGGTCTCCCGCTGGAGAAATATACTGTAACCATTACCGGTGAACCCATACGCACATCAGGTGCCACAAATATGGCAGGCAGTTTCTGTATAGTTAACGCTTATAGTCATAATATATCATCCGTAACGTTATTTGGTGGGTGGTCGCCTGGTCGGTGCTGCTAGCTATGTTAGCTAGACTAAGGTTATATACACACTCCCATTTGCAACAAGCTACATAGATAATGTTAGCTATAATTCCTCCTAAGATTACATATAATTAATCATAGCTGACATTACCACATAAATGTCAAGACACATTTTGTAGATTAACGTAGCAGTGTATTTTCCTATTGCTTACGTTACCTAGCTAACGTTATAACGTAATTAGCTATAAGCACACAAGGCAGCGGTGTCGGCACCAAAGGTTGATGCGACAGGAGGAGAATGGAGGCCGGGGAGGGAGATGGTTGGCTCCGCCGAATTCACCAGGACCAGTCGTGAGTCCGTGAAACCCAAAAGCCTCATATTATAATTGCAGAAGCTTTCGGGAGTGAAATGTTTGCTGCAGAGGCGGGCGCTAGCGGTGACAGACTCTGTAACACCATGGCTCTTCAAAAATGCTAACCCATTTGCTTCTCATTTCAGCTTTACTCGGGAGTGAAAGAAGGAGACCTTATCATCCCATTCCTGCTGGCATCCAGGAAGGATGCATTTTCGTTTAGTTTTATGCATAGGCATTGCTAACTAAGAAAAACTAGCTAATTCTAGACTGTTGGTTAAAACTAGCTAATTCTAGACTCAAGATTGAGCAGAACCGAAGATTCAAATCCGTTCTAGCTTTATATAGTGTTAGGGCGGGGATATGCTAAGAACACCGCTCTACGTCATCCGGTACCGTTTTAAGCCCGCCCAGAAAATCCAGAAATCAAAACTGGTCAAAAACACAAAACTGGTCTAACTTCACAATTCAGTACTACACATGGTTCATCCCATTTTTACATGTTATCAGCAATGCATCACTAACACATAGAATGAGTTTTCAAGCAAATCTCTGATTTTGGTTAACTGGGACTTTAATGTTTCATTTCATTTCAAACCTTTATTTATACTCGTAAAGCATTGAGGTTTCCCTCGTTTACAGTGTTGACGAGTTGTATTGTAAATGTATTTAAGCGTTACTGGTATCATTTCGCTCATTCACCATGTAGTGTTTTGTCATTTGTAATTCTGTAGCAGTGGACAAATGCTTCTCTTCTTATCCTTAGCGCAGAGTGACCTACCCAGCCTCCTAGCCTACCCAGCCCTACTGCTTCCGGTTTCACCCATCCAGTCATGACCCAGGTCAGCAGCATCCATCCCCGCGAGGAGGCCTACGCTTCCCTCATGAGTGGCATCAGGGAGCTGGATCTCCGGGGTCCCAGTGTTCCCTCCGACCTGGTCCTTATTGGGGACCACGCCATCCCCCTGGCTATGAACACCCAGGGTCAGGTATTGATGGCGGCGTCCCTCTACGGGAGTGGCCGTCTGGTGGTGCTGGGCCACGAGAGCTACCTCCGTGCCTTCCCTGCCCTGGTGGAGAACGCCCTGGTCTGGCTGAGGGGCCCGGCCAGGCAGGACAACCCTTCTGTGGGGCTCCACCCCAGCTGCAGCTCCCTGGTGGACCAGCTGAACCGGTCCAACGTATGGCCCCGGGTAGGAGGGTTGAGCGAGGGGCTGGGCGTGTACGTGACCGACGCCTACAGCGTGGGGGCAGACGTAAAGAGCCTGGTTGAGTTCATGAAGGCTGGCGGAGGGCTGCTGCTGGCCGGGCAGGCCTGGCACTGGGCGCACCAGAACCCGGGGAAGAACCCACTGCTGGGGTTCCCGGGGAACCAGGTGTCCAGCGTAGCGGGGGTCTACTTCTCAGACCACCGCGGGGGGAAGGAGTGTCTGTCTGTGCCCCGGCAGATCCCCTCCAGCTGGCTGACTGTGGCGTGAGTACCAAGCAGCTACTTTGATTTCATTTTCCCTACTTGGAGTTTGGGCTTTTCCACTAGATTTAACGGAATAGAGAATAGAGGTGGAAAAGCTAAACCAATAGAGATATACAAGCTACTGTAAACCAAGTGTACTTCAAACATATCAGATATGCAACCAGATTCTTAGAATGCCAAAATCTACGGTACACAAAAAAAAACTATCCACCTATATTTGCATGGTTTGCTGATCAGAAGTATTTTGCTAATGCATGATACACGACAGGGTGACATAAACTATCCAAATAAATTTGCATAGTTTGGATCTAGATTTTCAAGTAACAAAGTTCTCTCTTTTCCCCTCTCTTCTCACCTGTTCCATCCTCTCTCCCTCCTTCCTTCCCTCTCTTTCTCTCTCCCAGAATAGGGAAGAACTTCAAGGATGACCTGGACTTCCTGCTGAAGGGTGTGACCGAATTCGACATCCAGGGCAGTTCGGTTCCATCTGAGGTGCTAGTCCATGGCCCTCTGGCCTTCCCTATCGGCTCCACCCAGGACGGACACGCCTTCCTGGCCGGGGCCTACTACGGCCAGGGGCGGGTAATAGTTGTCACGCACGAGGGCTACCTGGAGCGAGAGGAGCTCCGCCCCTTCTGGCTCAATGCCATCCATTGGTTGGACGAGGGCCGCAACGGGCTCGTGGGTGTGCTACCCGAGCTGAAATCCGCCCACTCCCTGCTGAGCCAATCGGGACTGGCGTGTGAGAAGACAAGCTTCAGGAAGGAGCTGAGTGTGTTCGTGTGCACATCGTACAGTGACGAGCACGCGGAGGAGATCCGTGACTTTGTGGCGGAGGGAGGCGGCCTACTGATTGGGGGCCACGCCTGGTACTGGGCAATCACACACCCCGGACAGAACGAACTCACAGATTATGCAGGTGGAGTACTACACTTCAGACTAGATATTCCCACTATTTCTTTCTTTCTTTATTAGGTGGGCTAGCTTGCAAAAGCTAGCCCAACTTGTGATATTCCCACTATTTCTTTCTTTCTTTCTTTCTTTCTTTCTTTCTTTCTTTCTTTCTTTCTTTCTTTCTTTCTTTCTTTCTTTCTTTCTTTCTTTCTCTCTTTCTTTCTTTCTTTCTTTCTTTGTTCATAATGTTTAGCTCTTTAATGGATCCATTCAGATTTTTGGTTAATAGATAAAGTTTTTTAGAAATTTAACTTTTAAAACTATTTTTTGTCCCATTGAAACTGCTTGAAACTGCTTTTGGAATGTTCAGAAACTGTATGTTTTTAGAGTGGTGGCAGCAGTTGCTTTGAACATATTCACACATTTTGTAAACTGCTGGCACTCCTACAGTTTTGAAAGCTCACACACTTATTATACATCAAAACGTTTACACAACTTTGCTGATTCGTACAATGTAAGTATCTAAGCTGTGTGACTTACCGTTTTTGAGGTATGACGATTTGTTCGGCAACTGCGCTCCCCATTGAAACATATGGTGTCGCACAAATTTTTGAGCTGCTAATTTTGCATTTTTACCCTTTTTCTAACTTGTCGCCATGCCTACAGTGTTTAAGCTATACGGACATATTATACATAGAAATGTTCTGCAAGTTCTCAGGATTCCTATGTTGTCAATATATAAGCTGTAACAAGTATAGTATAGAAACAGACCATGTCTAGGATCAGAGTATCAGTTGGGATTAAAGTGGTGGCAGCTGTTGCTTTTTTTGAATTTGCGTGCATGTGCAGCCTCTCTTAAAGGTACAGGCACCCTATTATAACTAATGTGATAGCACAGAACTCAGCCAAAGTGGAATAGAGACACATGATCTTCACTGGTGGGGGCCGGGGGGTAGCCCGGAGAGGAGTACACCGTCCCTGACTGGCTATGACCAAAAGGGGCGGAGCCTCGCCACCACGCCACTATTCACGCCACAGAACCCACTTTTCAGCCCCTGAGTGGGCTAGAGACACACAGTCTTCAATGGTGGATGCATGGAAATTCCCTGGAGGTCACTGTACTGTCCTCGACTAGCTGTGACCCAAGGGGGCGGAGCCTAACCAGCACGCCACTATCCACGCCACGGGCCCCACAACTCAGCCCCTGAGTGGGTTAGAGACACACGGTCTTCACCGGTGGAGTCAGGTAGGTGGCCCGGAGAGGGGTGCACTGTCCCCGACTGGCTGTGACCCAAGGGGGCGGAGCCTAACCACCACGCCACTATCCACGCCACGGGCCCCACAACTCAGCCCCTGAGTGGGTTAGAGACACATGGTCTTCACCGGTGGAGTCAGGTAGGTGGCCTGGAGAGGGGTATACTGTCCCTGACTGGCTCTGACCTGAGGGGGTGGAGTCTCGCCTCCACGCCACAGAACCCACTTTACAGCCCCTGAGTGGGCTAGAGACACATGGTCCTCACCGGTGCGGGTGGATAGGTGGCCCGGAGAGGGGTACACTGTCCCCGACCAGCTCTGACCTGAGGGGGCGGAGTCTCACCACCATGCCACTGTCCACACCACAGACCCCACAATTCAGCCCCTGAGTGGGCTAGAGACGCACGGTCTTCGCCGGTGGGTGCATGGAGATTGCCCGGTCCGTAGTAGTTCTAGCAGTAGCTGTTACATACAACTGCAGCAGCTAGCCCACCTCACATTTTCTCCAGGAAATGTACTTTCTAGTTATTATAACTATTATTATTATTATTATTACTATTATGTATTGTTGTTGTTATTATTATTATCATCTATGTTTTTTAGGCAACCACATCCTGAACAGGATGGGGCTGACCATCATGGGCGCTACATTGGAGAGCGGCTGCTACAGGTCCCCGACCCCTGGTCAGGGCGGCACCGAGTGCTACCACTTCCGCCGGCTGCTTCAGCGCTTCGCCTGTCACGTGACCAGCGGGGAGGAACTGACTCGGCACGAGGAGGAACACCTCAAGAAGCTAGGCGGAGACTGCGCCACCTACCTGAAGCTGCAGGCACACAACTCTCCCTCATACGCCACAGTTGTCTCCACGCTGACGGCCATCCTGAAGCAGGCCGACGTTCCCCAGGTCAGTCACTGACGGAGGGAGTTGATCTGCAACCCGCCTCCATAGCCAGTGGTGCAGTTAAAGTTGTGTAACCCCTGGGTAATTCCCTGGTTAGAATCACTACAGTAGGTAGCCTATATAGCAGCATAACCACCACAGTTATCATTATGGTATGTCCCTTTAAGAATCTACAACTCTTTACAGAGCATATTGTAGGTTGGAGACCCCAGTGAGTCAATGTGTAGGAAAATGATGAAGTAATTAGATTTTTATTTAAAAAAAAAAAATATATATACACTTCAGTGACTTATGGAGTTGTTGTTGTTACTTCCGCATCTAAAAAATCGCCAAACCAGAAGTGACATGGCATGGGGGAGTCCGGAGTTCAACAACAGTAGAACAACATCAAAACAATGTCTAGTCTTGCGTTATCTAGAGATATCTCATGCTGTGCTCACATTATAACTATCAAACGGGTGATTTGCGAGTTTGAGCTATTCCAATCAAGAGTATCTTTGTTGTTAATGTTGGTTTGGAAATAAGAATAACAGGAGTCACGCCAAAAAAAAAAAAACACTCAAGCAGATAACGTTAGGCTAGGACGAACTTGAACTGTAGGCTACACAATGTTTACAGGTTCCAAAACAAAAACACTTAAAATCAAAAATCATAGCCCAAACAAGAGTGTTAACATAATTGTTTGTTTCTGGCTGCCAGCCGGCCCTGCCGACTTCAAATAATAATATTCTCTCTTCAGTCATTTAATTCAGTCCAAATGTTCCATTATGTAGTCCCAGTTCGTTTCAAGTTTGTTATAATTGTTTGTTTCTGGCTGCCAGCTGGCCCTGCAGATTTAGGCCTATGGGCAACCCAAATATACGCCCCCTAGTGGGGCACCAGTGGTAGTGAGGCAGCAACACAAGAGACAGGCAATCAAATAATGAATATTTATTTTAACAAACACCTATTCCACAGGGAACAAGGTCCCCAAGAACGGTGCCAAAGAAAAGAACACAATAAAACTACACTTCCCTAACTACCTCACCAAAAACCTTCCCTTACTATCAAAACATACAAGGGATGGCACACGTTCCTAACCTGGTGTATTTAACAGGTGATACACTATGTGATGGGTGTGTATACCCATGGGCAGCTTACCTGTCCCCCACTCCCTGGGCGGGATATGAAAACTAAGGCAAACGATAACAAACAGAAAACACAAAAACACTATACCACTATACCAGACAACAAAGGATGGTGTGGCTACAAAATGAAATTAATAGAGGCAACTAAGGTAACATAAGACATACAAACGGCAGCACACACAAACAAGTGTCACAAGAGGCACACACAACACCACACACAAGACATAGCCAGCCCAAGGGCTGTAACAATGAGCTTGTGGGGAAAAAGGACATGCAGTAAAACCGCAGTGCTATCCGTCATCGCCTGAAGTTGCCTGACGTTGCGAGGAAGAAAAGGCACTCGCCACTTGCAAAGGAATGCAATTCAAGTCGCACATCAGAAGATAATAATGGAAATTGGATAATTTATTAATTAAGCTACCAATTACTTCACACTGGAAGTGGAACGTTAACTTTGTTGTATGTGTGCATTGCACAATCTTAACAGGTAACAGTCAGATAGTTGTCAGAACAGTGTCTTTAGCCAACTTAAATGACTCAATCACACAGCACAATACACTCTGATGACTTGCACTGAGTGGATCAGCCAGGGTTGCATAATTCTGACTTTTGAGTTTCTGATTGATTTTGCTAGACTACTATCAGCTATCAGCTACAGTACACATACAAACCTAAACAATGATGAAATCAGCCAACACATGATTAAATCATTAAACTACTCAGCTAAACTGCAGTAAACAATTTTCACACTTGCAAAAGAGCAGGAGGAAAAAGTTGCTCATTTGGACGACAAGAGAGGTGACGTGACTGCCTGCCTCCGCACACACAACCTCAATGTGCATTATCAAGTTGCTTTTTCATGGCATTTCTTTTGAATGTCTCAAGATCTACCAGCATAGCCTCTGAGATCTACTGGTTGATGGTGATCAACGTATTGGGCACCCCTGCTGTAGGGAGATGACCGCAGTCCTTAACCCCAGTTCCCACCCCCCTTCCAGAGGGACATTATCAGACACCCTCATACCTGCTTGGCATGCAGTTGAATAGAGAAACATAGGTGAGCTTGCCAATGTGTAAAAAGTAGACATAACCAGCAATGACTGGACAAGTATCACACAGGATCACTATATTACAGTGACAGTCCACTATGTAAATGAAGGCCAACTGAGACAAAGTCCCATCGATCCAACCAGTGTCCCAAAGTGGTATCGATAAGAGTATCGCTAAGTATCAGTATCAATAAGCAATATCGCTATCGATACCGGTATCGATAAAATCCTAACGATACCCATCCCTCATAGTCACCCTCATAAAGAGGCTTAAATTGTATTCTTTTATCTATGAGTAAAAAGCCAATGCACAACTCGGGAGACAGGAGAAAAAATGTAAATGCGTTTATTTAAAAAACGACAAACATGGCAAGGGAACAGCAGCTCTCAGGATCGCAAGACCCTACAGAGAGTGGTACGGTCAGCTGAATGTATCTTGTGGGGGGGGGGGGGGGGGGCACTCCCCAACCTCGAGGACATCTACACCAGAAGATGCAAGACCAAGGCCAACAGGATCCTGAAAGAACCCAGCCACCCAGGAAATGGACTGTTCTCACTGCTACGGTCAGGGAACAGATACCGCATTCACACGGCGAGCACAGAGAGCTCAGGGAGAGCTTCTTCCTGCGAGTCATCCGGCTCCTGAATGAATCTAACATGCCCCCCCCCCCCCCCCCATTTATAGCATATACATAATCCATCCAGACCTTTATCTATCCCATCCCAACTTAATTTTATAATCGTTGTGGTGTTCTGAGTTGTAGAAAGAAGGGCATCAACCTGGTATCGTAACTCCGCCCTTAGGTTTCCCAGTCCTGCCCAGTTAGCAGTGCCAAGGACCACCTGCTGCTGAATTTGGGCTCGGAGCTGTACAAGGCATGCCAGGACCCTGATGCGCTCCTGCCATACCTGATCAAGGACCGGCCTGTCATGCCGGTGCTGTACAATGCCAAGATCAAGCTCAGCACCAAGACCGCAGGTGAGGTTTACATTTAAATGTTAGAAGTTTATGTTAGGGCTTTATTTAATTTATTATGATGCCGTAAAGTACTGTTTTTTATTGTGTATGTTGTCGTTGCCGCCTAACCCCCTAATACTATTACCCAATAATATGACGTTCCTAAGTTACTTGGCTTAAAGGAGTCCCTGTTTTACTTTTAGGTTATTTATGATCATATACAATGGTTCAGATCAAAACGTTGACAAAACTAGCACTTTTGAGAAAGTCTGATAATTGCTCTACCACCGTTTTGGTCATACAATGGATGTGGGTGGGCACCTTGAAAAATCATTCAAAAAACATGTTAAACTCTCAATTTCAAAGACAAGAAACTCACCGAGGTGTTAGTTGGCGTTCTGACATATGATTTGCCATAAAGTAATATTCTAGTTCATCTGGAAAGGCTTTTTTAAATATTTAGCATAGAACTATTTAGTCGCAGCACATATGTGTGTAAATCTCCGCAAACTAGGTAGCCTAGCAACATAAACAATAACAATAGCTACCGTAAGTAGTTCCGCTTCCTGAATCCCCTCTGCGGATTGATCTACACATCTACAACAGTCAATGGATTTCATAAAATTATCAATAAAACCCTACAGGGATTCATACTTTGCGGCAAATTTGATGTCAGAACACCAACGGACACCAATTACCCCCTCGGTGAGATTCTTGTCTTTGAAATCGAGAGTTTAACATGTTTTTGAATGATTTTTCAAGGTGCCCACCCACATCCATTGTATGACCTAAATGTGGTAGAGCAATTATAAGATTTTCTCAAAAGTGCAAGTTTTGTCAACATTTTGATCTGAACCATTGTATATGATCATAAGTAACCTTAAAACAGGGCTAAACATGCATTTTCCCTTTACTACTCCTTTAAGCTACTATCCCGAGTCTATTTCCTCCACTTAACTGTCTCTTTACTTCTCCTACAGTAGTTAACTTCCTCCCATTCTAAAAGCTACTGTATCAATCTAGTGAGGTCTTCCTGAACACTCTTTAGAACTTGGAACTGGTAAATAATCGAATACAAAGATCATGCTTACCAAGGCAAACAGTAGAGGTGTCTTTAAAAGTTATGTCTGTGGTCTGCATTAGTTGTGCTGATCAGCTCAGATGAACGATCTGTCTACTGTAAGTTGTTGTGTCTAAACGCTTCTTTCTGCCTTGTATTTATGCCAGTATAGGGGTCCCCAGGTTTATGCTTTTGTGAACATAGTTCACAGTTTTTATCAATGAACATTCCCTGTTGCACCATCTAATCTCTCATATAAGTACACAATTACTGTACATCACTTCTTTAGTACAGTATGTAGCTGGACACAAACTTACACAAACACCATTCTCAGTTTCTGGAGCCAAATCTGAGATATCTAAGCTTCTATAGAAGTACTCTGCCAAATAGTCTTTTAACACTGTTCCCTTAGGAAGTCAGAGTCATTGCTGCTCTTACACTGGAACTATCAAGGCTCCACTAGATTTGGCGGTCATGAGGTCATGAACCCTGCAGATAATCCTATTCTTGCTTGCTTATTCTTATCTGTGTAGACACACATGGGTTCCACAGGCCGATGGGTACCGAGAAAATATTGCGGTCAACAGGGTCATCCATATCTGCTTCCTCATATTCTAGGCTGTTGCTTGTATTCTCCCTCTGTAATGGCGTCAAAATAAATAGTCTCACAGCATGTTGGTGGGGCAGCTGGAAGTGCCGGGCTCAGTATGGTTTCATACTGTAGGTAACGCTCACTAGAGAGGGCGTTTCATCCGTCTGCTCTGCTCTAGTGTATGAACACCCTGGGAGGTCCTCAGACTCCTGTTTTATCTCTGCTTCTCTTCTCTTCTCTCTTGTATCTGGTGCATTTTACAACCTTGCTTTCAATTTTCTCCACGGCTGAAACGTCAAATTTTCCCCTGGGGCATCAATTAAGCATCTTCCTGTTTCAACTACTCTATAAACAGATCTGTTGCTTCTTCTGACTGTTCCTTATAGTATACTCATCCTGACTGTTCCTTATAGTATACTCATCCTCTCTGTTCCTTATAGTATACTCATCCTCTCTGTTCCTTATAGTATACTCATCCTGACTGTTCCTTATAGTATACTCATCCTGACTGTTCCTTATAGTATACTCATCCTCTCTGTTCCTTATAGTATACTCATCCTCTCTGTTCCTTATAGTATACTCATCCTGACTGTTCCTTATAGTATACTCATCCTGACTGCTCCTTATAGTATACTCATCCTGACTGTTCCTAATAGTATACTCATCCTGACTGTTCCTTATAGTTTACTCATCCTGACTGTTCCTTATAGTATACTCATCGTGACTGTTCCTTATAGTATACTCATCCTGACTGCTCCTTATAGTATACTCATCCTGACTGTTCCTTATAGTATACTCATCCTGACTGTTCCTTATAGTATACTCATCCTGACTGCTCCTTATAGTATACTCATCCTGACTGTTCCTTATATTATACTCATCCTGACTGTTCCTTATAGTATACTTATCCTGACTGTTCCTTATAGTATACTCATCCTGACTGCTCCTTATAGTATACTCATCCTGACTGTTCCTAATAGTATACTCATCCTGACTGTTCCTTATAGTATACTCATCCTGACTGTTCCTAATAGTATACTCATCCTGACTGTTCCTTATAGTATACTCATCCTGACTGTTCCTTATAGTATACTCATCCTGACTGTTCCTTATAGTATACTCATCCTGACTGTTCCTTATAGTATACTCATCCTGACTGTTCCTTATAGTATACTCATCCTGTCGCCACTGCCTGTATCTCTGTTGTCTCCTGAGGATCCTGTTAGCTAAGTCAATGTCTAAACCTGGACCTTTGTATAATGCCCATAGTTTATGGATCCTTCGCCCCAAGAAACGCTCAGCAATTACAAGTTCCATCATCAGTGTTACACTTATGCCTCTTCGTATTCTCCCTTTCATCTTGTCCTTTTCATTTTGGCTCCTGCCTACCCTCAATTTCTTGTTTGCAGACATTCATACGTCATCACTTTTGTCTTTTTTCAGTCCAGCTGTATAAGCGCATCCTGTCCCTGTCTTAAAGGGCGTTTATATTCTGCTATTGCTGCTACCGCCGTCTTCTCCAGTTTTGTGCCTTTGACTCTGACCTTTTTATTTTTATTTTATTTATTTTGCTTACTTGCCTTTTTAGTCACCTTTTTTCTTATCAACCGTCCTTGACTTTTTGGTTTCTGAGTTTACTGCATATTGTGTGTGTGTGTGTGTGTGTGTGTGTGTGTTCCAGGAGGTGAGGAGTGGATCAGTACAGGCCTCTTCCTCTCACCGGGAATGAGGACGTACATTGCCGTGCCGCCAGAGATCATCAACAAAGGCTGGCAGGTAGAGTAGGTCCCCCAGACCAATAGCTGCCAGAATACACCATCCCACACTGCACATCCATCCAAAAATCAACACGAGTGTCCCCAGGTAGTCAAAATCAATTTGATTGAGACTGTCGAAAATGCAGTGTGTTTCTACAATCTGCATGCACAAGTATGTCAGATGGTTTCTGAGGGCAGAACTGCTCTGCTCAGGTCCAGATCGGCTGCCAGACAGACTACATCGGCAAGGCAGAGGAGCTCAGGCGAGCGCCGTCCGTGTGCGAGCGGCTTCCCGTCAACTCCGAGATGATACAGGTGTGGAACCTGTGGGGCGGGCTCATCTACCTGGTAGCTCCGCCCAACACGGAGGTCGAAGAGGCAGAGGTCATAGTTCAGGTGGCCGTACAGGCACCGTATTACAAGTCCGGTGAGTGTGTGTGTGTTGGTGAGTGTGTGTGTGTGTTTGTGTCTTGTGTTTGAGAGGGGCATGTTAACATTAATATCCAAGTTTCTTCTACATTCCTTCCTGGTAATGGATGGGATTCCCAATGTTTGCGCTCCTCTGTCTCAGGCGTGACCACGAATGCTGATTGGATGACGCTGCGCACTGCCCCTGCTCCCTGGGCGGAGCTGGAATTTGAGAACATCATCATGACTGTGCCATCGGAGGCGGTGCGCGGCCTGGACCGCCCCGACCAGCTGGCGGGTCGCTGGGATGACATCATGAGGGCCATCGCTGACCTGGCTGCCACGCCCGCCAAGTTCCCCCGCAAGGAACGCTTCGTAGCAGACGTCCAGATATCACACGGTCCGTTTAGTCTTTCTTTCTCTCCTTCCTCTCATTCTCTAAAAACGGTTCTCCACAGGCTAACCTTGTTTCTCCCTGTCTTCCCCCCCATCCAGGCTTCATGCATGCAGGCTACCCCATCATGATGCATTCCTCCTCGGCCCCGGAGCTGGTCAACATGGAAGTTATGATGCCCTCCTGCCTCTGGGGCCCCATCCACGAACTGGGGCACAACCAGCAGAGAGGGGTCTGGGAGTTCCCCCCCCATACTTCCGAGTGCACGTGCAACCTGTGGTCCGTGTACGTGCACGAGGAGGTGCTGAATGTCAACCGGGCGCAAGCTCACCCCAGCATGACGCTGGCCAATCGGCAGAGCCGAGCCGAGCACTACGCCAGAGGCGGACGGGACTTGGCAGCCTGGGACACGTGGACCGCTCTGGAGACGTACATGCAGGTTAGCGGATCTAGAACACTGTAAATATTTCTGAAATACTATCTGATCATTAAAATACTATTTGAACATTCTAAAATACTATCTGAACATTCCGGAACATTTTCAGTGAGATGAAGGAGGTACAAAAGTGTCTGTCTGTCTGTCTGTTGTACCTACCTATCTATCTATCTATCTATCTATCTATCTATCTATCTATCTATCTATCTATCTATCTATCTATCTATCTATCTATCTATCTATCTATCTGTCTATCTGTCTGTCTGTCTGTCTGTCTGTCTGTCTGTTGTACCTACCTTTCTATCTATCTACCTATCTGTCTGTCTGTCTATCTGTCTAAAGTGTCTCATCTCATTTTCAGTGAGATGAAGGAGGTACAAAAGTGTCTGTCTGTCTGTCTGTTGTACCTACCTTTCTATCTATCTATCTATCTATCTATCTATCTATCTATCTATCTATCTATCTATCTATCTATCTATCTATCTATCTGTCTATCTGTCTGTCTGTCTGTCTGTCTGTCTGTCTGTCTGTCTGTTGTACCTACCTTTCTATCTATCTACCTATCTGTCTGTCTGTCTATCTGTCTAAAGTGTGACCCTCTCTGCTGCTGAATAACTGTACATATTCACCTGCTCACCCCTCCATCCCTGTCCTCCTCTGCCCCACCAGCTCCAGGATGAGTTTGGCTGGGAGGCCTTCAAGAAGGTGTTTGCAGCCTATCACAGCATGCAGAACGTGCCTGGGGACAACCCTGGCAAGATGAACGTATACGCCCACACCTTCTCCCAGGCGGTGGAGAGGAACCTGGTGCCTTTCTTCAAGGCCTGGGGCTGGCCCATAGTGGCGGCCACTGAGGAGAAGCTCTCCAGCCTGCCTGTCTGGAAAGACCACCCCATGGCCCAGTACGCCTGACCTGGAAAGATCCAGTACTGCAGGGATATGTGTGCCACGTTTTTATGAAGTATTGTAGAACATTTTTATGAATCAAGTTTGTATGCAATGTGTTAAAACAATATGAGAATCTATATATCTGTAAGGTCATGAAATACACTGTATGGTTACACTGGATATCTGAGATACACTGTAAAAGTTAATTTGTTTGTAGTAAACTATGTATCCCTGTCCAGACACTGGTTCAGACTAGTATAAACTGCAACTAAATTGGTGTCACAGCATGGTAGATAACGCTCTGTCTATCACAGTACCACTGACCAATCCTGACAGGAATATTTTTTTATTACATATTTTGTAATTGGATAAAATAATAGGCAGGGTTTAAGCAAACTCATTTTGTATAAGACATCATGTCAAGTGCTTATTTCTTCAGAATTTCCGGACTTTCTCTGTTTTTGCCTGTTGGAGACCAATTAATCATTTTGCATTGAAAACTCTGGTTCCGAACTCTGTCTTTTCAAAGAAGGGAAAAACTTAGAAAACTGAGGATTTCAATTTAGTGAACAGTAGACTGGTCCGAACTTGGAAAATCACGAGTTTGAGGCTCAATTAGAAGAATTTGAGACACCAGTATTTTTGAAATATCTGATACAATTAAAGTCGGATTGCTATTTGTATTAAAAAACAAAAAAAACATCAGTGCCTGAACTGAGCTAAATAGAATATAATTAAGAGGGCTGTGGTCAGGGGTAGTTGGTGAAGGGTGGTGATAAGACTTTATCCAGCTGTTTTTACTTACTTTTACCTAAAGGAGTAGTAAAGGGAAAAATCATGTTTAGTCCTGTTTTAAGGTTACTTATGATCATATACAATAGTTCATGTTTGTTCAATGTTGACAAAACTAGCACTTTTGAGAAAGTCTGATAATTGCTCTACCACCGTTTTGGTCATACAATGGATGTGGGTGGGCACCTTGAAAAATCTTTCAAAAACTTGTTAAACTCTCGATTTCAAACTCACGAGGTGTTAGTTGGCGTTCTGACATATAATTCGCCATAAAGTAAGATTCTAGTTCATCTGGAAAGGCTTTTTTAAATATTTAGCATAGAACTATTTAGTCGCAGCACATACGTGTGTAAACTTCGGCAAACTAGGTAGCCTAGCAACATAAACAATATCAATAGCTACCGTAAGTAGTTCCGCTTCTTGAATCCCCTCTGCAGATTGATCTACACATCTACAACGGTCGCGTCAATACAAGTCAATGGATTTCATAAAATGATCAATAAAACCCTACAGGATTCATACTTTGTGGCGAATTTGATGTCAGAACACCAACGGACACCAATTACCCCCTCTGTGAGCTTCTTGTTTTTGAAATCCAGAGTTTAACATGTTTTTTAAAGATTTTTCAAGGTGCCCACCCACATCCATTGTATGACCAAAACGGTGGTAGAGCAATTATCAGACTTTCTCAAAAGTGCTAGTTTTGTCAACATTTTGATCTGAACCATTGTATATGATCATAAGTAACCTTAAAACAGGGCTAAACATGCATTTTCCCTTTACTACTCCTTTAACTGGAATATGTAGGGGTGGGTCGTATACCCACCTCCCTTGTTCTCTGTAAAGTGCATTGTGTTGCCTCGGTATGAAATGCGCTATACAAATAAAGCTTTGATTGATTGATTGATTGATTTAATGTGCCATTTCTTCCTTGTTTTTACCATTTCCATGCCTCGTACTTTAACGAACTCCTCCTACAGATTTCATCCGATCAACTTCATATTCGGTCAGCTTCATCTTAAGACCTTTGTGATCAAAAGTTATAAAAAAAAATAGTTTTCACCAAACACCCTTGCCGTGGCGCCCCGCCAAATTCTTCGCCATAAAACAGGAAGTCCTCATAACTCCTCCATACATTATCCAATTTCTCAGATATTTCTCACGCTTCATGCAGGTTCTACATCGTGGAGCTACGCCCCATAGGGGGGCGCCAGCGCTCCTATTGGTAACCCATGTTGGCATGCCAACAACCAATCTGAAGATAAAAATGTACTTGTAGTATATTTTTATACGGTATTACATCAATACATTTGGATTACTCTCATGTAGTAATCCATTTACTAAGAATAATGAATAAACTTCATTTCAGTAGGAACTTTGTTAACTTAAGTAGTTTTACATGTAGATGACAACAGATGCCCTGTCCTGAGTAAACATTCCTTTGTCCCTGAGTCAATAAAGATAACACCTCTGAAGAAGAAGTCTACAGTTGTAACGTGACACAGGAAGAACCCCAAATTGCCCCATGTCCGGAGGGGGGCAGAGCCCAGTGACCTATTGACCAATTACAAGACTAGTTGACCAGATCTGTGTTAAATGTACATCCCTTGTATGCAAATTTGTTTGTCATGTGAAACCTGGCCTGAAGCCAGGACATATAAACTCGGATACCACCTTGTGAACTTTAGTACTGCCGAAATTCTGACCTGTTTGGCGTGCTCAATAAATTTGGTTTAACTGCATTTTGCTCCTGAAGATTCTTTCACATTTTTCTGCCCAAAAGTCAAGACGAGAAGAAACGACATTTTGACGATGGTGATGGGATGGCGTCTCTAGCTACGTTTGCAAGACCCTCGAAAGATAGCAAGATCAACTAACTCTCGTGTACCTAACGGCCAGAGGAGGACAAGAGTGAACGAGATTGCGAGTCTTGATCGAGGTAACCCGTCTTGCAAATTATTTTATGCTTACGCCATAAAGAACTTCCAATAAATAAGGAGAATAGAGTAAAATTGTGTACGCATTGTTGCGCTGACTTGGTATGGGCCGGTCTTATAAAGACGCATACGAGAGCGCAGAGTTTAGATAAGACTTGAGCTTCAGAGTGGAGTTCAGGGCTGGACTGGGACAAAAAATCGGCCCTGGCATTTTTTGCCCAGACCGGCCTACCACCAGGGCGTGAATATTTCCTACCGGGAAATGTAGCCCCAGTCAGGCCACTAGCCGAGCCGACGCGGTGAGATGGAACACCTTCAGTTTCGTTTTGTTGACGGGGGGGGGGTGCTGCGCGATTTGTTGACGGGGGGGGGGGGGGGGGTGCTGCGCGATTTGTTGACGGGGGGGGGTGCTGCGCGATTTGTTGACGGGGGGGTGCTGTTGGCTCTCTAACGGCCCACGCAAATGACACCTGAAACTGACAGAGGGATGGGTGGGGCCTACATATGATTGGGCCAGCACAGTGTCAGTATAGAAAATGGACCAATGGGCCGCTGTCCCTGCTCTATGGGCCGTTCGTTAGCTCTTTTTTTTTTTTAGATCGGCCCACAAGTAGGTCCGGCCCACCGGGCATTTGCCCGGTACGCCACATGGCCAGTCCGGCCCTGGTGGAGTTCGATGTCTATAAGAAAGCCGGTTAAATTAAATGCATGAAGATTGCATATTTGTGTAAATGTGAGGTACCAGTATGTGAAGCAGGCTAAACCGGAGTCCTGTATGTCTCGTTTAAGTACGTTTAGCCGTCTGCTATTTGTCCTGTGTTTCTTGTAATTGTTTATTGTCCATTGTATATTTGAGATTGGTTTAATGTAGATATTCTTACTTTCTGAATGAATGTTGGGGGAAGAGAGATCCTTTTGTTCTCTCTTCCACGTGGGTGTGTATACTGTAGGCCTGTATGTGTGTGTGTGCCTGCATCCAGCAGCCTTTGATCTTTTGTGAGGAGACGGGCTGTGTGAGGTGTGAAAGGAAAGAGTGAAAGGAGAGAGTGAGAGGAGAGCGTGTGTTTGTTGGTTGGATGTTTGAAAGTTGAGTTAATGTAAATAATATTGGCTGATATTTTCTGTTTAATTGTCTTTTGTGGGTGAGGTTGCTCCCCGTACCCTGAGTTGTAAATTCCTAGCCCTCATAAAACAGCTGTGAAGAGGGGGGGTCAGTGAAACGCGTTCACTGGCCAGGGGGGTTGTGCTGTGGTTTGTAGGACAGTGTGAAGTCACCCAATTGTGTCTCTCTATCTATCTGTCTCTCTCTCTTTCTTTCACACTTATTTCTCTCTCTTTCCTGTCTTTAGAAATTAGGGAACGATAATTCATCCAGTGGGTCGTGCGGTGTATGGGACGACTGGATTAGATTAGAATAGTTAATTCATAAATACATAAGTGGAGGCTGAATCTGGGCCAGGTGGACACTGATCGAGAAATCGGTTACTCAGCACTCAAACCCTAGCAGCAATCCACTAGTCAATTATAACTTTTATTAATGAAACCTTTCTTCAATCTTCATAAATTGAGAATGGTGTAGCGTTAGCCATATTTTAGGGATATTAAGAAATCTTTCATCCTTCTCACCTCTGTTGTCCTATGCCTCCATCTAGTGGTCGTTTGATAGGTTGCAGTTCACGCTGGTTTTGATTGTATTGATTCAAGTGTATTAGGTGGTTTAATGCTGCCATCGTGTGGCCGTTGTTAGATATGACCGCTTTCTATATTTGTTTTGATTATTCGTGTGTTTTAGGCAAGTTTGACTTTAGAATAATGGATTGTTAATAGCACATTTATTTTTAATTATCATTGCTTGGTGATTAATTGGTTTTTCCCCTTTGAGTAAATCTGTTTACAGTTATATCCGGAAAAGCTTTTGTCCATACCAGTCACCAATCCCAGACCATTCATCCATCCATCCATCCATCACCTGCTTGAAAAGTAAGCCTGAATTGCTGATTAATGCTCATTAATTGAACTAGACTGATCACCTGATTTAATTGTTTTGAGTGGTTGACCTGCATTTGAGGCTTGGTATTTTATGATAAGGTGATTGATTGGTTTGGTTACTTGATTTGATAATAAGGATACATGGTTAGTTCATTAATTGATTAATTCTTCAATATTTTATTGATTACTTGATTAATTATTTATAGTTATTCAACTTTTATTATTATAAGTATTATATATATATAATAATTCTACTTGATACTGGATATAAGTGGTTTTGAGGGTGTTTAATTGTTAAATGGATGTAGATGGTTTGGTGTTGAGCTTTGGTTCTTGAGTGATTGGTGGTCTGTTGGATATCTGGTTTAAAGGTGTCTTGGTTTTTGATAGAATAAACATCAGTTTAAGCGTTGCTTTAGTAGAGCGATATAGACGTAAATACATATATTACGCTTTGCATATTGTGTGTGTGTGGAGTGAAAGGACTGTGAGTGAACGGACAGTAGGACTCAACTTGCTGACAGGCAAAGTGGTGTGGACATTTCGATGTCTACGTCAAAATCTTTTTTATTTTAATTCATTATTTTCTGGCATACAGCGATTAATGAGGGGATTGTCCTCTGGTGCACAATACCCTAAGCTTGCGTCAAACCGGGCTTTGTGGTTTTTAATTTGCAAAAATTAAAAGTGCTTAAATGGGACCGATCGCTCCCTGTGCTGAAGACTAGGGTTGAGATTGAGCAGGATTATATCTGGATAGGAAGTTTAGGCAGAGCAAGAAGTGTCCTATGTCTGTGAGTGATTGAGTGTTCATTTCTTTATTAATTACATAATTGATAAAGCTTCATTTTTATAGTGTTAGATTCTTAATAGGGTTATTGATAGTTTGAATTGTTAACAGTTTATCAAGTTATGAGGATCTTAAATAGTCTTGACGCTGTTCAGTAAAGTGGGACGGATACAGAACACAGCATTGGTAGCAGTAATTATAGCTCCAACCGAAATAAAGGAAGTCAACAGCACAACGGACAAGCTGTTGAGTGAGTGATGCTCTGTTCTCCCACATGAATTAAGTTTTGACTTCGCATTCTTATGACATCAAGAGGGAATCTAATATGGCTTATACACAGTTACTTGTGCTAAATACTGAGGGAAGATATGTAATCAGAGATGATAATAATGATATTATATCGATGGGGAATGCCAGAATGACCATCATTACCCATCCTGATGTGAAGTGCAAAACCAGGAAGTTAGCTCAGTCTCTGATACCAGCTGAAAAGAAGAAGAAGTAGATGAACAAAAAGGGAAAGTGTGGAAGCGACAGTGACTCTTCTGTAGATGAAGGAGTGGATATTGGAGGATATGATGAAAGTATTAGAAAGATTATGACAGGTGCTGTATAGAAAGGAAGCGTTGCTAATGAAACAGACTAGTAGTAGTAGTGAAGAAGTGAATGAGGAGTCTGACTTGAATGAAGATGATACAACATGGACCAAGGATGTACCAGTGGAAGTAGAATTGAAGAAGAATTGAAGGAATTTAGGAAGTAGTTGAAGGAAATTGGGAAGTAGTTGAAGGAAATTAGAAAGTAGCTGAAGGAACAAGATGCTGAGCTGAAGAGGAAACTCACTCAAAGTCAGTTATTGGATGGAAAATGGAAAGTAATGGAGGAGAAACAAGTTGTTTTGCAGAACAACAACGACAACAACAACCAATGATGTAATCTTCACTCCCGTTCCCTGTTTTCCAACAGCCTCAGACAGGGGGAGATTATTAATTCTGAAGAATTAAAAAAAAAAAAAGGGGTGAAGAGGAAGTTGGACATGTCATTGGCTAGATGTCATCAGCAATTTACAATACAATAAGTATTTCTTACATTTTTAGAATCAATTTTTTAGAAGAATGATAGCGGTGATAACCTACGTTGTCACCTCTGAGCCTGAGTTCATTACTGAAGTTGAAGTGATGAGGAATATTTTTTTATTACATCTGTGACATTCTGGAGAAACACTTGTCTCCAGAAGATTATTATAGAAGCAAACTAGTTGAATATAGACTCTGGAGTATGAACCATCTTTTTGTTCAGAAAAACAAAAACAAAAAGTCATGTGTGTTGAATGGTTATCAATGATTTGATGCTAAGTTCAGTTTATTACAGGAATTCATAATAGTAGGAGTATTCAGTTATGGTTTCATATAACATCAGTTTAGATAATTGGTTTACAAGGTTGTTTAGTCAATTCAAATAGGTTATGTTTCTCACTTTGATTTAGGAGTTTGTGTTTCAATAGTCAATGAATGGCCATAAGCTGTTCGTTTATGCATTCTACTGTATGAATTTCATTCACATAATGATGATGTGTTTGTGAGGAGTTGGCTTTAGGCCTTCTCCTCTGCTATTTGACCCCAGTCTGTGTTGAGTGTTGTCTTTCAGGTGCTGTGGACCCTGGACGGCAGGTCTTTGAGGAGCCTGGATCGTGCCTTCCTGGGGACTGCCTGAAACCTGTTGTTTGTCTGTTGACTATTGTTTGTCTTGTCTATCTCTTTCTGATATGTGTTGGAACATGAGGTTACTGAATGTTTAGCATTATATGTCATTTCTGTTTAGGGTTTCTTGTTCAATCAAGCTTGAGGATGTCGCCTACATTTCACCTGTGTTTTTGATTCAGGTGTGTGTACGCGTCTCCTTGGTTGGATTGTTCTGTTTTGTAGTAATTTAGGTTTAGTCTATGTCTATAGGATGTTCTGTGTTTTGTGTAGTTCTGTGTTGATGTTTTCAGACTATCCTGGAGTGCATTGTGTGGGCTACCAAGGAGTGGTTGCCCCTCACCAGCATGAAGCTATGAACTGTGCGGAGTCACGAATGTCTTGAGGTCATTCTTGGACATTCCTGGAGTGTTCTCCCTGTTTCGAACGGGGTGAGCTTACCATCTTGCTACGGACATTGTTCTCTGGGTGTCAGAGAGGATTGCGACACCTGGGGGTTTGATGTCTGAAGATTGCTCCAGCATGGGACGAGGAGATGAGACAGCGCTGAGGGCTGTTCTCTTTCGGTGGGGCTAAGTGCTATTAACCTCTGGCCCCCGATTTGCTTTGTTGCTGTGTGATGATTTGGTTGTATGTGTTTTGGGGATTGTTTGTTATGTTTAATGTTGTTTTGTGTCGAGGCGTTAGGACGCCTCGAAGGGGGGATATGTAGTATATTTTTATACGGTATTACATCAATACATTTGGATTACTCTCATGTAGTAATCCATTTACTAAGAATAATGAATAAACTTCATTTCAGTAGGAACTTTGTTAACTTAAGTAGTTTAACATGTAGATGACAACAGATGCCCTGTCCTGAGTAAACATTCCTTTGTCCCTGAGTCAATAAAGATAACACCTCTGAAGAAGAAGTCTACAGTTGTAACGTGACACAGGAAGAACCCCAAATTGCCCCATGTCCGGAGGGGGGCAGAGCCCAGTGACCTATTGACCAATTACAAGACTAGTTGACCAGATCTGTGTTAAATGTACATCCCTTGTATGCAAATTTGTTTGTCATGTGAAACCTGGCCTGAAGCCAGGACATATAAACTCGGATACCACCTTGTGAACTTTAGTACTGCCGAAATTCTGACCTGTTTGGCGTGCTCAATAAATTTGGTTTAACTGCATTTTGCTCCTGAAGATTCTTTCACATTTTTCTGCCCAAAAGTCAAGACGAGAAGAAACGACATACTCCTTATCGTCTTAACCAATCAAAGACCCCCCACCTTACTATAAAGGTGGCTACACCCCAGCAATCTCCTCTTCCGTTTTTAGACGAGCTATCAAGCACCTGAAGACCTTTCTGAAGTATGAAGAGAATGCATAAGAGCGAGAAGAACGGCGGCGGTGACCTACCTCCGAGGGACTCCGGCGCCGCTGGATCCCCGATGGACGTCCCCGATGGACGTCCCCGCCCCTCCTCTCCTGGAAGATGCTCCGCGGGTCGAAGACTGCGGAACCAAGACTGGTTCCTTGGACCCGGATGACCGCCACGACCGGTGTGTGGCGTGCCTGGGGAAGAGCCACGCTGAAGAGGGAGTCTCTCCCAACCTGCCGTGCTCCCAGTGCGCGCTGCTTCCCTCTGAATTCAGGCGTGCCCGCCTCGCCTTCTGGCGCGCACGGAGCACCGTCCCCTGTCCTCTCCCCTCTTACGAGTCCGAGTCTGCCGACGACGACTCTGGGGATGGAAGTGACTCGGAGGACAGTGGGGAGTTGCCCGCCTCCCAGGGTGCCTCCCCACGCACGGGCTCATCCGTGTCTGATTCCGAGCCCCCCTTTTGGCCCTGTTTTAAGGTTACTTATGATCATATACAATGGTTCAGATCAAAACGTTGACAAAACTAGCACTTTTGAGAAAGTCTGATAATTGCTTTACCACCGTTTTGGTCATACAATGGATGTGGGTGGGCACCGTGAAAAATCATCCAAAAAACATGTTAGGCAAAGGACAGAAATTAAACCACTAAGGTTACTGCTGGACTTAAAACAATTGTGCTAGCCTCGTTCCATATGAGAACACTCCTGTGTCCAATTTGTACAGTAGATCAGCCTGTGTCCACATAGTTGCTAGCTAACTGGTACAGTAGTTAGCTAGCTAGCTGACCCCTGACGTCAGACCCCTGTGTCACGTGGATGGTGTTTGTGTACGTTGCATGTCTAGCCTACAATAGAATGCCTAAGCGGAAGCAGGAAAAGACGTCCCATGGATGGGACCTTAATTCGGAAAAAATATGTACGGTAGTCAATGGCGATAAACAAATAATTTCTTGATTTCTTGATGTATAATGTAATACTGATTCTGGTTACATACAAACTTAAGTTCAAGATATTACAGAAAAGGTAATTCCTAATCCTACTAACATGACAGTTTGAAATACAACTGAGAAAGATGAACTGCATGTTACCTATAGTTTTTTAACTTTCTTTTTTCCTGGCAAGATAGTCGGCTCTTGCTGCAGGGTCTGCGTTGACCCGCTGCCTGTAGCGAGCAGTCTTCTGTTTGCTTGTTTGTGGTGCCATCTAGAAAATAGGTTAAACTAGTTAAATATGACTAATACATGTACAATTACCTACATGGAATGTCATGCTATACAGTTTTAAAATTTCTCTCATGAGATTGTACAATAATCAAAAAGAAACGTTCATTCCTAAATAGGAATGGAAAATGACTGAAATTTAGAAAAATATATCTTAAAGTATACAAAGAGTAATGCTAAAACAAAGAACCTTATGTATACATCATGAACACAATATAAATATATAGAAACTACAAATACAGGACATATATCTATCATGTAAAACACTCAGCAGTGGTCGCCCCACACGATACTCGGTCACCCCAGATGATATTTTCAAGTTCAGTCAAATATTACAGGCTAACAGTTAGCTACAGAAACCAAACTTGCTACTTCTTACCACATGTCACTATCAAATTTATCATCAAAATATAGATTTGCAGATAAAAGTTATTATTCACAGTTTTGGGGAGGTCGTCCCACATGATATCCAAAAGTGGCAAGTACATTACAGCAGTTATAAAAGAGATGTATTTGCAAATATGAGAGAGACTTACTAACCTGCCAGTTGTTTGTCTGGGTCTCTCACATGTGGCTGGCTGATGCACCATCTGTCCTTGAGGTGGTTTCAAAATAAAAGTCCCACAATTGAGTTTTCTTGATGGTCGCCCCCGATGATATTTCATAAAGTGAACATATTCGGACAACATTCGTTTGTATATTATGATGGAAATATATGTCCAAATGCTTCATAATTGTGTCAATGAATGCAAAACATGTTTGAAATTATGCCAAATAGGGCAAGGGATATATTTAAATCAATTTAAAGTGATTTTAAACCGGTTGTCCAAATAGAAGTCAAGGCTGGACGGTCGCCCCACATGATGTTTTGACACTTCAGATAGCAGAAAAATGACCAATAACTAAAATGTTTGGAGAGGTTAGAGTGGGTATGTATATGGGGAAGGTATTAGAAATACATGTTATCTTTTTAAGTATTCTGATGTTTTTTTTAAGGTAAAAAATTCAGTTGGACAGAAAAAGTAGGTGTCACGTCATTGACCCATTAGGGGTTTCCGCAATAAAGAGCATATTCCTGTGTACACCACTTGTGTCCTTTCCATGTTCGACAGTCTGATGCTATGGTTAATGTGTCTCTGGGTTCTGGTTCTGAGCTGGTTGCCCCTCCACTCTCTGCCGAGAGAATCAAGTCTGTGGAGGGTAGCGCTACGGGCCAGTTCATCCACTCAGTTAGCTAGCGCTAGCCTGGCTACTCGTCCTACCCTGGCGGGGATATCAAGGAAAGTTGTCGGGCAGCCTTCCCCCTCCACGGGTCAGCTTTCGGCAGCTAAACTTTCTGTTTCCAAGAGAAATGCTCGCCAGAGAGTTAATCCTGTGTCTCGCTTGGTGTGTAATACTGGGAAGGCGTATCTCGGCTACTTCTACGGTGAGCGCCGGTGTTCGTGTACCGCGCCATCATGAACGACTGGGAAATGAAGCCTCTGTGTCTCGTTCGACTAAGGTACTCTCGCCCGAGAGACGGTTGATGTCGTTAAGACCGTTAAGCGAACTTCGTTTGAAGTTGAGCGCTCGCTCTGCTATACTTCAAATTTGAATGATCGTACGTGATTGGTTCCCTCCGTTGCGCTGCATCGGTATGGGTCGTCTGCCTCATTTGCATATGGGAGCAAGATTCGCGGCAAGTTCAAAGGCGTTTGCCTCCACACAGACTGAGGCAGCGGCCTCATTTGCATACAATGACTGGGCTCCGCTACTTCAGTCGTCTGCCTCATTTGCATATGAGGACGATGCTACTTTTCCTTGCATTGTGAGCAATACGAGGGCTACCGCTACACAGGTTGGGTTGGTGGCCTCTTCATGTGCTTACACTGACGCGGCCCCACTGTCTACAGACATGAAAGTTCCTTTTCACAACAGCTCTCGGGCTACTTACAAGCTTACGTCTCCATGCTCAGGAGGACGTTTACACTGTTCTGACATTGATCTCGCCCGCACTTCAAGTAAGTCGGTGTGTGATGAGTGTCTGTGGTTCGTTTCTGGCGCACGGCGGCGGGCCCTCTCTCACGATGCAGAGTGGCGTGATAGCAGTTGCCATGCCTCCCTCGCTGGCTGTTTCGCATCCTGACATCTGGGTATGCGATTCAGTTTGGTGCGCGGTGGCCTCCTGCACATGCGTGGCTTACGTTGGTTCGCACGTCTTCGTCTTAAGGTCAAGGTCAACTTTATTTATAAAGCACGTTTAAAATCAACCGAAGTTGCACCAAAGTGCTGTACAATATATAAACTATATATACAACTAAAACAAAAAACAGAATAAAGTGCACATAATCACAGAATAATAAAAGGACAGGACACAAAACAGGACACAGGATGTAGGCTATCATCGGCCCTTACCAAAAAAAAGTGTAGTTAAGTGTACTATTAGTATTGTTGTGGTCCCAGCCCAGGCCCCGCCTCACCCAGGGCCGGGGCGAACGAGCGCTGGGTCACTCCCGGGAACAAGCCCGAGACCACGGCAGGTGCAGCCTGTTACCAATCAGGCTCACCTGCCGCAATCATCACGGTCGGCTACAAGAAGCCAGCAGCCCCGCCGCTCAGTGCTTGGTTATACTGAGATCTTGGGTAATTATTTTGCAAAGCTCCCAGCTGAAAGAACGTCCTTTGTTGTTTTCCTTTTGCCTGTTAACTCCTCGTTTCCCTCTCTCCGTTTTCCCCTCCAAGACCCCGTCTTCGTCCCGCGCCTCCCTCTGCGACTCTGCTCTCCCGGCTCCCCTGCGCGCCTCCCTCCCGCTTCGCGATTCGCCCTGCCTACCGCCTCAGCGCCGGCGCCCGCGTCACCAACGCAGCTCCCGGACTACCCCTCTCCACCGGCTCCCTTCCTCGCTCGCCTCGT
Organism: Borostomias antarcticus; assembly: GCF_949987555.1. Lineage (NCBI taxonomy): Eukaryota > Metazoa > Chordata > Actinopteri > Stomiiformes > Stomiidae > Borostomias > Borostomias antarcticus. The sequence goes on along the minus strand of NC_140265.1, from coordinate 4,562,025 downwards.
GCCCCTCGGACCTGACCTTAGTTATCCCCCTTTTTGTACCTTTTGTTTATCACATTTATTAAAACCGCCTTCGGGCTTATTTGAGTTTACACTGGTGTCCGTCTGCTTCTCTGGGTCTGCTGCCCTGGTCCGGTTCTCTATTCAGGGGTCCCCCCCCTTCCCTGGGGCATAATAGAATAACCAAGCCATTATGGACCAAAGCAGACCCGGTGGGCAGGCGGATGCAGCTAAGCCCGCAGTATCCCCACCCCCAAGTCCCTCGGTCCTGGAGACCGTAGTCCGTAGCCACACCGTTCAGCTTAACAAGCTAACCTCAGAGCTCGACAACGCTTTTGCCCGAGTCACATTGGAGATGGGGGAACTGCGGACGGCCTCCCATGCCACGGCGGGCGTGCTCACCTCCCTCAGGTCTCCAGCCTGGTGGAGATGGTGGCCAGACTCACTCATCTGCCACCCCCCGAGTCCGGTCCTCCCCCGGAGCCACGCTCTTCCCTGCCCGGCCTAAACGACCCGGCTCCCCCTGCCCCAGGCCATTCTCCGGGGAGTTTGATCTGTGTCGAGGCTTCCTGGGGCAGTGTGAACTACTTTTTGCCACCAGCCCTCAAGATACCGGTCAGACGCCGCCAAGGTGGCGTTGGTAATGTCACTGCTCTCAGGGCGGGCCTTAGCTTGGGCCATGGCGATGACGAACCACAACAACGGGCTCTCTGCTGACTACCAGAGTTTTGTCACAGAATTCAAGCTGGCGTTCGACCACCCGGCAGAGGGGGCAGACGCGGCCGGGCGGCTACACACCATCCAACAGGGGTCGCGGTCAATGGCGGACTACACACTGGAGGTCCGCATGCTTGGCGCCGACAGCGGGTGGGATGACGTGGCGCTCCGGAGTGCTTACAGGCGGGCCCTCAGCGAGACCGTTCAAGACATGATCATCCGAGACCGTCCCGCCACCTTCGCTGAGCTGGCCACCCTTGCCCTTCAGGTAGACGAGAGGCTGCGGGAGCGGCGTCTGGAGCGCGCCAACCGTCCGGGGCCACCCCACAAGCCGTTCGCAAACCGGGTGCCCCCCAGGGATCCTGCCCATCCCTTCCGGGACCCCTCGCCCCCTTCTACGGCCTCTGGGGCCCGTCACCTGTCCCCCCCTGGGGCCGAAGAGGAGGCCATGCAGCTGGGCCGGTCACGCCTGTCCCCGGAGGAAAGAGAACAGCGGATGCGTGACAGGCTCTGCCTCTACTGCGGTAAGGCGGGCCACGTCATCCGCGCCTGCCCCTCTCGATCAAAAGCCCCGGCCCACTAGATGGGGGCGTTCTAGTGAGCCTAACCACCCTGCCCCAATCCCGGAGGGAGCCTAACCATCTGTTCCCAGCCACTCTTTCATGGGGAAAGGAGTCGCTCTCTGCAGAGATTCTTCTGGACTCGGGCGCCGACGAGTGCCTAATCGACTGAACCCTGGCCCAGCAGTCAGGCATCCCCCTCGTCCCCCTTGATACCACCCTCTCGGCGCAGGCGCTAGATGGTCACTCTCTGGGTAAGATCACCCATTGCACCGCACCACTCACGTTAACCCTGTCTGGCAATCACATAGAGACGGCACGGTTTATGGTACTGAACGCACCCACAGCTCCGTTGGTCCTGGGAAGACCTTGGTTAGACAGACACGACCCGCACATTTCATGGTCCTCTGGACGGATTTTGGGCTGGAGCGTGGCCTGTCATGCCAACTGCTTACGCTCCGCCCACTCTCTGTCCAGTGAGATCAAACGCAAACCCTCACCCCCTGACCTCACTGGTGTACCACCCGCGTACCACGATTTGGCACCCGTTTTCAGTAAGGACAGTGCATTCACTCTCTCCTCACCGCCCATATGATTGCGCCATAGACCTCCTTCCCGGGGCAACCCTTCCCGTCGGCCGGTTGTACAACCTCTCAGTCCCGGAGAAGGAGGCTATGCGCAATTATATCACTGAGTCTTTGGCCTCAGGAGTCATAAGGCCGTCGTCCTCCCCAGTTGCCGGGGGCTTCTTTTTCGTCTCGAAGAAGGACGGCAGCCTGAGGCCTTGTATTGATTACCGCCAGCTTAATGACATCACCATTAAAAATAAGTATCCACTGCCACTCCTTAGTTCCATGTTTGAGCCACTGTCCCACGCCACGGTATTCACCAAACTTGATCTACGCAATGCATACCACTTGGTTCGTATCCGTGAGGGGGATGAATGGAAGACAGCATTAAATACCCACCTGGGGCATTTTGAGTACCGTGTGATGCCCTTTGGCTTAACCAACGCCCCAGCTGTCTTCCAGGCTCTGGTAAACGATGTACTCCGGGACATGCTTAACATCATGGTCGTCGTTTACCTGGACTATATCCTGGTCTTCTCCAGGACGGAGCAGGAGCACATCCAACACGTCCGCCTGGTCCTCAACCAACTGCTGGAGAACAGGCTCTTCGTCAAGGCGGAGAAGTGCGTTTTCCACTCCGCCTCCGTGGAGTTCCTGGGCCACATCGTGGAGAGCGGGCAGGTGCGAGCCGATCCCAAGAAGGTGAGCGCGGTGGTGGAGTGGGCACGCCCAGTCGACCGGACTCAACTCAGGCGTTTTCTCGGGTTTGCCAACTTCTACCGCAGGTTTATCTGAGGATTCAGCCGAGTTGCTGCGCCCCTCACCGCGCTCACCTCTACCCTCAGCCCCTTCTTCTGGACCCCGGAGGCGGAGAGGGCATTCTCAGCCCTTAAGGGCCTGTTCGCGACAGCTCCGGTACTCATCCTCCCCGACTCCTCTGGACAATTCATTATAGAGGTGGACGCCTCGGATTTGGGTATCGGGGCCGTCCTGTCCCAGCGGTCGGAAGAGGACCAGTGTCTCCACCCAGTGGCGTTCTTCTCCCGACGCTTTTCGCCTGCGGAAGGAACTATGACGTGGGGAACAGGGAGCTCCTTGCCGTTCATGCCGCCTTGGAAGAATGGAGGCACTGGCTGGAGGGGGCCAAGCTACCCTTTGTGGTCTGGACCGACCACAAAAACCTCCTGTATATACGAACGGCTAAGAGGCTCAGCCCTAGGCAGGCGCGCTGGGCCCTTTTCTTCAGCCGGTTTGACTTTACCCTCACCTACCGCCCGGGCTCCAAGAACATCAAGGCCGATGCCCTTTCCCGACTCTTCCCCGAGAGTGCCCCCAGCACCACAGAACGCCCTGATGCCATCCTCCCCCCGGCCCGGGTGGTGGGTGTGGTCACTTGGGGAGTCGAATCGGTGGTCCGGGCTGCCCAGCGCGCCCAGCCCGACCCAGGCGGTGGGCCCCGGCATCGCCTCTTCGTCCCGTCCGCCGTCCGGAGCAAGGTCCTGGAGTGGGGCCATGCCAGTCGGTTGGCCTGTCACCCTGGGGCCCATCGGACGGCGGAGTTCATTCGGCGGCGGTTCTGGTGGCCCACCTTGGGAGCCGACACTCGGGAATACGTGGCCGCTTGTGACATCTGCTCCCGTAGCAAGGCCTCCCACCGCCCTCCAAACGGCCTCCTCCGCCCCTTGTCCATCCCCGGTCGACCATGGTCACGTATCGCCCTGGACTTTGTGACTGGCCTTCCGACATCCCAAGGCAACAACACCATCCTGACCGTGGTTGACCGGTTCTCCAAGGCGGTCCACTTCATCGCTCTCCCGGGACTCCTGTCCGCGGCTGAAACGGCAGACCTCCTCACCACCCATGTGGTCCGGTTGCATGGCATCCCCCAGGATGTCGTCTCGGACCGGGGACCCCAGTTCACCTCGAAGGTATGGCGGGCTTTCTGTCGGGGAATTGGGGCCACAGCTAGCCTCTCTTCAGGATACCACCCCCAGACCAACGGGCAGGCGGAACGGGCCAACCAGGCCTTGGAAATGACCCTCCGCTGCATAACGACAAGCAACCCCGCCACCTGGAGTCGTTACCTGCCCTGGGCTGAATATTCCCTCAACGCCATGGTGAGTTTGGCTACTGGTTTGTCCCCGTTTGAGTGTTCCCTGGGCTACCAGCCACCCCTCTTCCCCTCACAAGAACAGGAAGTTGTGGTGCCGTCCACCAGGGCTCACCTCCGTCGGTGCCGGCGCATCTGGAAGAACGCCCGCACCGCCATGCTTCGAGCCAGAGACCGTGCCCAGCGTAGCGCCAATCGGCGGAGGGTGCCGGCCCCTGCCTACCACCTGGGGCAGAGAGTGTGGTTGCTGGCCAGGAACCTCCCCGTCCCTGGCGTCTCCCGGAAACTGGCTCCTCGGTATGTCGGGCCCTACACTGTGGAGAGGATCATCAACCCCTCGGCTCTCCGGCTGCATCTCCCGGCCTCCCTCAAGGTCCACCCAGTTTTCCACGTTTCCCAGGTCAAACCAGTAGCTAACTCAGCCCTGTCTCCGCCTGCCCCTGCGCCGCCACCGCCCCGGGTCCTCGAGGGTGGCGACCTGGTCTGGGAGGTCAACCGGATCCTCTCGGTCCGCCGCCGTGGACGGGGGTTCCAATACCTGGTGGACTGGGTGGGGTATGGGCCGGAGGACCGCAGCTGGGTCCCCCGCTCCTATCTGGCCGACCCTGGCCTGCTGCGGGAGTTCTACCGGGTCCATCCTGACGCCATCGGTCGGTCGCCCGGTGTCTCCCGTGGGGAGGGGGGTCCTGTTGTGGTCCCAGCCCAGGCTCCGCTTCACCCAGGGCCGGGGCGAACGAGCGCTGGGTCACTCCCGGGAACAAGCCCGAGACCACGGCAGGTGCAGCCTGTTACCAATCAGGCTCACCTGCCGCAATCATCACGGTCGGCTACAAGAAGCCAGCAGCCCCGCCGCTCAGTGCTTGGTTATACTGAGATCTTGGTAATTCTTTTGCGAAGCTCCCAGCTGAAAGAACGTCCTTTGTTGTTTTCCTTTTGCCTGTTAACTCCTCGTTTCCCTCTCTCCGTTTTCCCCTCCAAGACCCCGTCTTCGTCCCGCGCCTCCCTCCCTCCCCCCTCGGCTCTCCCGGCTCCCCTGCGCGCCTCCCTCCCGCTCCGCAATTTCCCCTGCCTACCGCCTCAGCGCCGGCGCCCGCACCACCAACGCAGCTCCCGGACTACCCCTCTCCACCGGCTCCCTTCCTCGCTCGCCTCGTGCCCCTCGGACCTGACCTCTCCCCCTGACGCTCCTCCACAGGGATCTCTCCGGCTCGCCAGTCCCCGCGGTAGCCTAACGCACGCACACTGACAACATCCCTCCACATAGCCATTTGCTCTCACGCATCCATTCACTTAATTTCACATCCCATTCACACGCACACGAACGCACACATACATTCCCCCCACCTTAAAGTGGCAGTCCGTCTGTGTTTTTGTGTTTATTTTTTCTCCCGGTGTGGTCACCGCAGTACCTTAGTTATCCCCCTTTTTGTACCTTTTGTTTATAACATTTATTAAAACCGCCTTCGGGCTTATTTGAGTTTACACTGGTGTCCGTCTGCTTCTCTGGGTGTGCTGCCCTGGTCCGGTTCTCTGTTCAGGGGTGCCCCCCCTTCCCTGGGGCATAACAATGAGGTCATTTTAAGATCAATCAAACATTCAGTTCCGAGTCCGGGTCCAGAACCAGGGCTACAGCCAACAGCAGGAGGAGGCGGACTGGACTGGGAAGGTGTTTGCATAGTCCTTGAACTCTGCTCCCTTCTTTTCTCCTCCAGATCAAGGTACCTAAGAAGACAGTTTCAATTGCTGGCGATTTAGACTGTTGGCACTTATAGTTAGAATGAGGAGGCCTTCAGGTTTTCAATAGCGCTGAAGATGGAGAGCAGAGACATTCACACTTGGGAACCATCTAGTCTACGTATTGTCTGGCTGAAGTGGTCGTCAGTAGTCTTGTGTTCACACCTCTCATATTAGAATGAATGGAAAGAAGTAGCCCTGATCCAGGTCCAGGACTAAAGAACAAGAAGAGACTGCACCTTTTTATCTTTGGAAAACAAGGAGGAACATGGTCAGCAGTGGACATTCAATATAAGACCTCACATAAATGAAGAGGTCACGCATAATGCATGTTAGAATAATAATGTCATAGTAATGTCAGAACTGGTCACTACCATTACTGTACTATATGCTATGGTTGGGTTATGTGTTCCTAACAATGTCCAGTAGGTGGCAACAGAGGTTCACCTAAGCACTACTACTTGTTAATCACCTAGGTAGATATAGCAGTGCAGTGTCAGTTAGTCAGTGATGGCCATGCCCTGTAATGCACTTCTCCAAAGTATATCAGTGAACGTCAGTAAATGGTTACGCCGCTGTCCGACCTTGATTATGTAATATAGTACAAGATATTACAATTACATATCCAGAAAAGGGCGTCAGGTAGTTTCCCGTCTCAGGAGGCGGGCTCTAGACCGGGTCTGAACAGTGAAACGCGTCATTGTTCCCGGCTTTCACCGATTGGTTAAGAGCATTGAAAAGACTAGCAGTCACGACCAAAAGTGTATATAAATTGTGTTCGTAATTTGTGTCTCTCTCTACCTTGGAAACTTTTCGCAATGGAAACTTTTCACAGTTGAACATTGTTTGTCACGCCTGTAAAGATTCCCCATTGCAAAGATTTTTTCATCCATCTGAAGAAAACAAGAGACAAGCTCTTTATTATTTTTGAGTAAACAAACGTTTCCATCACAACCTACTCACTAGCCTTTCACTGTAGGCTACGACAATCCTCAATTCGGTAAGTTGTATGTTATTTTTTATTTTTGAAAGATTAGAGCGAAGCCGTTTGGGGCTTCGGTTTAGGAAGTGAACTTCGAATGTCCAAGGGAGGGTTAGACGACTGTTTTTGAATTTCAGTCCAGGAGAGGGTTACTGTTGTTTTGTTTGTTTGTTTTTTAGTCCAGGGGATCATATACACATTTGAATAGAAAACAGAATAGTTTATTCATCTTTTCGGAATTCAGCAAGCTGTTTTGTATGACCATGTTGAGAGGGAAGCGCGTGAAGCGAACATACCATCATGCGGTCTGTTTTCAGTGAATTTCGCTGTTGCTGGTCGTTGCTGCGTGCGTTCACTTCTTTTATTCGCTGGTGACATTAAGTGGAGAGCATGGCCGTATAACGTAATTCATAAGCAAATCTAGAGGCCACCACCTGTGCTGACTCAAAAAAAATAGCTGATGTGACCGGTCTGGTCTTGTAGCCTACGCATGTGTTTCTGCATTGTGTATTAAATAGCTGGACCACTTCTTGCTGCTGAAGGCTGATTTATTCTGGATAGAATAAACACACACATAGTTATACATTTGCACTGAGGCTAGTCAGGCATCAGATGGACCGCCAGCAACTGAGGTTTACATGTTGCTATACAATTACTGTAATAAAGTCAAGGATGATACACTCTCAAAGTTATTTGGGTCATTGACGGATAAGACTTTTGAATAGGCCAATTTTAAAATACTAAGAATAAGGATATATTTGGCCATTGTTCAAACATTTGGAATGTAGTGTACACATGCATTTATGCAAAGACACCAAATTAAGAGATTTTAGTGTTTTTAAAGTTGAATTAATAGCACACGGCTTGAAAAAAAGTCATTTGGGGCAACCGTAATTTATCTCAAAATTAAAGATATTTCCTTAACATTACTAATATTTTAACAAGTATCAGTAATTAAATAAACAGTTTAAGAAAGACAGGCTTGTGTATCCTTTCATTTTTTGTAAACCATGATTTTATAAGTTTATTCTATAGTGGCAGTGTCTACCTTGTAATGCAGTTACAATACCAATTTTTACTCTAAAAGCCATAAAACTGATTTAAAATGTGTACAGATAGTATCTACTTAAGCATAGTATACCATTGATTCATATTTCAGTTTAAACTGATGGATATTCTATTTTGAATTTAGTACAGATATTGCCAATCGCTGGTTACCCTGTTGAAACAGTGTAAATGATTGATTAACATGTAGGGCGCGCCTGTTGTAGGTTCCCCATTTCACAGCAGAAAGTTACCAAGTTCCTATTTCACTGGAAACCACCTGACAGCCCGGACGGGGAGGTGAAGGGGGGTCATGACATGAAGTAATCTTAACTGGAAATCATGTGATATGTTGTTGACTTGTACCTTATAAGCTTGTGATGTATGGTTTAAGGCCCCATGGGCCCATGGGGCCGTCTCAGTCAGAAAGAGAGGCCAGCCTCTCTGACCCTGACCCCGAGACGGCCACAACCCCACATGACAGATGGTCGCCCCAAATGATGAGAAAACCGCAGGTAGTTAAAAGTCTATTTAAAATGTACACAATACAGCTTCTTGTCTTTGAAATCGAGAGTTTAACATGTTTTTGAAAGATTTTTCAAGGTGCCCACCTACATCCATTGTATGACCAAAACGGTGGTAGAGCAATTATCAGACTTTCTCAAAAGTGCTAGTTTTGTCAACGTTTTGATCTGAACCATTGTATATGATCATAAGTAACCTTAAAAAAGGGCTAAACATGCATTTTCTCTTTACTACTCCTTTAAAAACATTAAACATTTCAAAAGTTAAAGTGTAATGCACATTACATGCTTCAAGAACAAACATGTCACAAAGGTCCATTTTCGTGTCCTTATCATACCATCATTGGTTTTGTCAATGTATGATAAAGAGAAGGAGGGTTAAGCACAGCGGTCCATGTAGCCTACTCTAACCATACAGTACATTTCCATCTCAGTTTGCATTACATGGCTGGTGCGCATTCCCCTTGTTATGCTTAAATTATGCTAGCCAGCAAGTTCACAAGCAGGACTGGCTTTATCCAAAGTGACTGTAATACCACTCTACTCACTACTACTAATAGCACGAGTGCACCTCCTTTCTAAACAAATTCCCTACATTCTTTCGATTGGGAATTAGGGAAATTATCAGATTAGAAATTCATTAGAAATTAGAAAATCATTATTTTTGATCATTGACTTAACAAATCAATTCGTTGTTCAATTATCATACAGATCTGATAATAGGCCTAAATCATGTTTGCCCATATCTGTGGTTAGGTTTAAAATAGTAAGCCTATTTATCTCTTGAATGTGACAGTGACAACATACGGGACGGGGACAGCCTATTTATTCACAAGTAGGCCTACAAACTTCTGCGTCATTACTGAAACCTGTTCAATACGTCTCGTCATATTCAAGTCTCGTTATAATATGGGAGCTATAGCCTAATGTAAGGGAATGGATGAAGGACTTAAAACGAACTGATTATAAGGACTATATATTGGAACATTTGGCCTGAATTAGATTATTGAATTAATAATATTATTAAAAAAGAAAAGTGCAGATGCCCGGAAATTCAGGAATGTGACATGGACCCCTACTCAACAGTAGCAGGCTATTTGGTAGTAGTACTAGTGCACTACTGATACACGTTTGGCTTTGTATTGTGTATCTATTTTGATGGGTGTATAGAGTCTTTTTTTGCAAAAACAAAAACACAACATTGACCAACGGCATCTTATTTCAAAATATTGTGCCTGTATCATTGTATTGCCTCTGTGTCTGAAATGAATGAATGAATGAAGCTGGTCAATTCACCCTGACAAGAATAGCCAGGCGAAGGACAGAAATTAAACCACTAAGGTTTCTGCTGGACTTAAAACAATTGTGCTAGCCTCGTTCCATATGAGAACACTCCTGTGTCCAATTTGTACAGTAGATCAGCCTGTGTCCACATAGTTGTTAGCTAACTGGTACAGTAGTTAGCTAGCTAGCTGACCCCTGACGTCTGACCCCTGTGTCACGTGGATGGTGTTTGTGTACTTTGCATGTCTAGCCTACAATAGAGTGCCTAAGCGGAAGCAGGAAAAGACGTCCCATGGATGGGACCTTAATTCGGAAAAAATATGTACGGTAGTCAATGGCGATAAACAAATAATTTCTTGATTTCTTGATGTATAATGTGATACTGATTCTGGTGGCCTAACTTGCATACAAACTTAAGTTCAAGATATTACAGAAAAGGTCATTCCTAATCCTACTAACATGACAGTTTGAAATACAACTGAGAAAGATGTACTGCATGTTACCTATAGTTTTTTAACTTTCTTTTTTCCTGGCAAGATAGTCGGCTCTTGCTGCAGGGTCTGCATTGACCCGCTGCCTGAAGCGAGCAGTCTTCTGTTTGCTTGTTTGTGGTGCCATCTAGAAAATAGGTTAAACTAGTTAAACATGACTAATACATGTACAATTACCTACATGGAATGTCATGCTATACAGTTTTAAAATTTCTCTCATGAGATTGTACAATAATCAAAAAGAAACGTTCATTCCTAAATAGGAATGGAAAATGACTGAGATTTAGAAAAATATATCTTAAAGTATACAAAGAGTAATGCTAAAACAAAGAACCTTATGTATACATCATGAACACAATATAAATATATAGAAACTACAAATACAGGACATATATCTATCATGTAAAACACTCAGCAGTGGTCGCCCCACACGATACTCGGTCACCCCAGATGATATTTTCAAGTTCAGTCAAATATTACAGGCTAACAGTTAGCTACAGAAACCAAACTTGCTACTTCTTACCACATGTCACTATCAAATTTATCATCAAAATATAGATTTGCAGATAAAACTTATTATTCACAGTTTTGGGGCGGTCGTCCCACATGATATCCAAAAGTGGCAAGTACATTAAAGCAGTTATAAAAGAGATGTATTTGCAAATATGAGACTTACAGGCAGGTTAGCCAGTTGTTTGTCTGGGTCTCTCACATGTGGCTGGCTGATGCACCACCTGTCATTGAGGTGGTTTCAAAATAAAAGTCCCACATTTGAGTTTTCTTGATGGTCGCCCCCGATGATATTTCATAAAGTGAACCTATTCGGACAACATTCGTTTGTATATTATGATGGAAATATATGTCCAAATGCTTCATAATTGTGTCAATGAATGCAAAACATGTTTGAAATTATGCCAAATAGGGCAAGGGATATATTTAAATCAATTTAAAGTGATTTTAAACCGGTTGTCCAAATAGAAGTCAAGGCTGGACGGTCGCCCCACATGATGTTTTGACACTTCAGATAGCAGAAAAATGACCAATAACTAAAATGTTTGGATAGGTTAGAGTGGGTATGTATATGGGGAAGGTATTAGAAATACATGTTATCTTTTTAAGTATTTTGATGTTTTTTTTAAGGTAAAAAATTCAGTTGGACAGAAAAAGTAGGCGTCACGTCATTGACCCATTAGGGGTTTCCGCAATAAAGAGCATATTCCTGTGTACACCACTTGTGTCCTTTCCATGCTCGGCAGTCTGATGCTATGGTTAATGTGTCTCTGGGTTCTGGTTCTGAGCTGGTTGCGCCTGCCCCTCCACTCTCTGCCGAGAGAATCAAGTCTGTGGAGGGTAGCGCTGTTCTGCCCCGTTATCATGTCTCAAGTATACTACGGGCCAGTTCATCCACTCAGTTATAACTATATTAACTATATAACTAACTAGCTATAACTATAGCTAGCGCTAGCCTGGCTACTCTTCCTACCCTGGCGGGGATATCAAGGAAGGTTGTCGGGAAGCCTTCCCCCTCCACGGGTCAGCTTTCAGCAGCTAAACTTTCCGTTTCCAAGAGAAATGCTCGCCAGAGAGTTAATCCAATGTCTAGTGTGTAATACTGGGAAGGCGTTCTCTGTGTGAAGCCTGTCTCGTTCGACTAAGCTACTCTCGCCCGAGAGACGGTTGATGTCGTTAGGACCGTTAAGCGAACTTCGTTTGAAGTTGAGCGCTCGCTCTGCTATACTTCGAATTTGAATGATCGTACCTGATTGGTTCCCTCCGTTGCGCTGCATCGGTATGGGTCGTCTGCCTCATTTGCATATGGGAGCAAGATTCGCGGCAAGTTCAAAGGCGTTTGCCTCCACACAGACTGAGGAAGCGGCCTCATTTGCATACAATGACTGGGCTCCACTACTTCAGTCGTCTGCCTCATTTGCATATGAGGACGATGCTACTTTTCCTTGCATTGTGAGCAATACGAGGGCTACTGCTACACAGGTTGGGTCGGTGGCCTCTTCATGTGCTTACACTGACGCGGCCCCACTGTCTACAGACATGAAAGTTCCTTTTCACAACAGCTCTCGGGCTACTTACAAGCTTACGTCTCCATGCTCAGGAGGACGTTTACACTGTTCTGACATTGATCTCGCCCGCACTTCAAGTAAGTCGGTGTGTGATGAGTGTCTGCGGTTCGTTTCTGGCGCACGGCGGCGGGCCCTCTCTCGCGATGCAGAGTGGCGTGGATGCAGTTGCCATGCCTCCCTCGCTGGCTGTTTCGCATCCTGACATCTGGGTATGCGATTCAGTTTGGTGCGCGCTGGCCTCCTGCACATGCGTGGCTTACGTTGGTTTGCACGTCTTCGTCTTAAGGTCAAGGTCAACTTTATTTATAAAGCACGTTTAAAATCAACCGAAGTTGCACCAATGTGCTGTACAATATATAAAATAAACTAAAACAAAAAACAGAATAAAGTGCACATAATCACAGAATAATAAAAGGACAGGACACAATACAGGACACAGGATGTAGGCTATCATCAGCCCTTACCAAAAAGAAGTGTAGTTAAGTGTACTATTAGTATTGTTGTGGTCCCAGCCCAGGCCCCGCCTCACCCAGGGCCGGGGCGAACGAGCGCTGGGTCCCCCCCTGGGAACAAGCCCGAGACCACGGCAGGTGCAGTCTGTTACCAATCAGGCTCACCTGCCGCAATCATCACGGTCGGCTACAAGAAGCCAGCAGCCCTGCCGCTCAGTGCTTGGTTATACTGAGATCTTGGTAATTCTTTTGCAAAGCTCCCAGCTGAAAGAACGTCCTTTGTTGTTTTCCTTTTGCCTGTTAACTCCTCGTTTCCCTCTCTCCGTTTTCCCCTCCAAGACCCTGTCTTCGTCCCGCGCCTCCCTCTGCGACTCTGCTCTCCCGGCTCCCCTGCGCGCCTCCCTCCCGCTTCGCGATTCGCCCTGCCTACCGCCTCAGCGCCGGCGCCCGCGTCACCAACGCAGCTCCCGGACTACCCCTCTCCACCGGCTCCCTTCCTCGCTCGCCTCGTGCCCCTCGGACCTGACCTCTCCCCCTGACGCTCCTCCACGGGGATCTCTCCGGCTCGCCAGTCCCCGCGGTAGCCTAACGCACGCACACTGACAACATCCCTCCACATAGCCATTTGCTCTCACGCATCCATTCACTTAATTTCACATCCCATTCACACGCACACGCACGCACACATACATTCCCCCCACCTTAAAGTAGCAGTCCGTCTGTGTTTTTGTGTTTATTTTTTCTCCCGGTGTGGTCACCGCAGTACCTTAGTTATCCCCCTTTTTGTACCTTTTGTTTATCACATTTATTAAAACCGCCTTCGGGCTTATTTGAGTTTACACTGGTGTCCGTCTGCTTCTCTGGGTCTGCTGCCCTGGTCCGGTTCTCTGTTCAGGGGTGCCCCCCCTTCCCTGGGGCATAACAATGAGGTCATTTTAAGATCAATCAAACATTCAGTTCCGAGTCCGGGTCCAGAACCAGGGCTAGAGCCAACAGCAGGAGGAGGCGGACTGGACTGGGAAGGTGTTTGCATAGTCCTTGAACCCTGCTCCCTTCTTTTCTCCTCCAGATCCAGGTTCCTAAGAAGACAGTTTCAATTGCTGGCGATTTAGACTGTTGGCACTTATAGTTAGAATGAGGAGGCCTTCAGGTTTTCAATAGCGCTGAAGATGGAGAGCAGAGACATTCACACTTGGGAACCATCTAGTCTACGTATTGTCTGGCTGAAGTGGTCGTCAGTAGTCTTGTGTTCACACCTCTCATATTCAAATGAATGGAAAGAAGTAGCCCTGATCCAGTTCCAGGACTAAAGAACAAGAAGAGACTGCACCTTTTTATCTTTGGAAAACAAGGAGGAACATGGTCAGCAGTGGACATTCAATATAAGACCTCACATAAATGAAGAGGTCACGCATAATGCATGTTAGAATAATAATGTCATAGTAATGTCAGAACTGGTCACTACCATTACTGTACTATATGCTATGGTTGGGTTATGTGTTCTTAACAATGTCCAGTAGGTGGCAACAGAGGTTCACCTAAGCACTACTACTTGTTAATCACCTAGGTAGATATAGCAGTGCAGTGTCAGTTAGTCAGTGATGGCCATGCCCTGTAATGCACTTCTCCAAAGTATATCAGTTAATGTCAGTAAATGGTTACGCCGCTGTCCGATCTTGATTAAGTAATATAGTACAAGATATTACAATAGAGGCGTCAGGTAGTTTCCGGTCTCAGGAGGCGGGCTCTAGACCGGGTCTGAACAGTGAAACGCGTCCTTGTTCCCGGCTTTCACCGATTGGTTAAGAGCATTGAAAAGACTAGCAGTCACGACCAAAAGTGTATATAAATTGTGTTCGTAGTTTGTCTCTCTCTCTACATTGGAAACTTTTCACAGTTGAACATTGTTCGTCACGCCTGTAAAGATTCCCCATTGCAAAGATTTTTTCATCCATCTGAAGAAAACAAGAGACAAGCTCTTTATTCTTTTTGAGTAAACAAACGTTTCCATCACAACCTACTCACTAGCCTTTCACTGTAGGCTACGACAATCCTCAATTCGGTAAGTTGTATGTTATTTTTTATTTTTGAAAGATTAGAGCGAAGCCGTTTGGGGCTTCGGTTTAGGAAGTGAACTTCGAATGTCCAAGGGAGGGTTAGACGACTGTTTTTGAATTTGAGTCCAGGAGAGGGTTACTGTTCTTTTTAATTTGAGTCCAGGGGAGGGTCATATAGCTACACATTTGAATCGAAAACAGAATAGTTTATTCATCTTTTTGGAATTCAGCAAGCTGTTTTGTATGACCATGTTGAGAGGGAAGCGCGTGAAGCGAACATACCGACATGCGGTCTGTTTTCAGTGAATTTCGCTGTTGCTGGTCGTTGCTGCGTGCGTTCACTTCTTTTATTCGCTGGTGATATTAAGTGGAGAGCATGGCCGTATATAGACCTGGACCAGGGCGATATCCAACAGATACCCAACGCCCTGTTACGCTCAAAGCAATTGACCTATGAATGCGCTTCCTCGGCCCGCTCGTCCGAGTCTACAGACAAAACCGTTTCGTTACTCACCAAAGTAAAAACATCGTTGGAAAGATGACAGCCTTTTCTCCTAGGTGGCTACAGTTTGTAGGCCCCCACCTTTCAAATAAAAGGCAAATTTGTACACTTAAATGGCTAATATCCACAGCGCATCGACTGTCTTCTTCTACCGGCGATTTGGCACTCTCCCCTTTGTTTAGCCTACCCACTGCTGCTGCCCATGTTGGGGATGATGCATGACATTACATTATTAACATGTTTTATTTACATGTTTTAAAGTTTAAAATTTCCCATAGTAATAATAACTCAGCGTAAATGTTCTCTCGCCAATCAGATACATCAACGCGAGTCTCTCAACACCATTTAAGATGTAATGCATCATCCTGCTTTCACTCTCCCTCTCTCTCTCTCAGCCAGAGGAATCTCTTGCATATCTTTCTCTCTCCTGTCCTCAATCTGAAGTTCTGGTGTCGTTGTGTTTCCCCCCAACTAGCTACATATAAACACACTATACAGTATTTGCACTTGTAATACAGGTGTGAGAATCCTTTTTAATGTTTGTCTCTTTTTCATTCACTCTCCCAGGAATGATGTCAGACTTGTCACAGACTCAGGTGTTCTCCTGCTCTGAGTGCCCATTCACCTACACCGCCCAGATCTACCTCCACACGCACCTCAAGAGGAGCCATGACAACCTCTACGTCTCTCTCTCTCGTCTCTCGAACAGACAGATCAGACCAGATATTCTCTCCTCCTCCTCATCTCAATCACTCCCTATCACCACCTCCAACACCCCCCTCACCCCAGCTCCCGCCCAGAGACAGAGAGACACAGACAAGCCAAGACCGTACCACTGTGACCAGTGTGGAAAGAACTTCACTACGTCAGGAGAGTTAAAGACACATCAGCATGTTCATACAAGAGAGAAGCCATACCACTGTGACCAGTGTGGAAAGAACTTCACTACGTCAGAACATTTAAAGATACACCAGCGTGTTCATACAGGAGAGAAGCCATACCACTGTGACCAGTGTGGAAAGAACTTCACTACGTCAGGACATTTAAAGACACACCAGCGTGTTCATACAGGAGAGAAGCCATACCACTGTGCCCAGTGTGGAAAGAACTTCACTAAGTCAGAACATTTAAAGACACACCAGCGTGTTCATACAGGAGAGAAGCCACACCACTGTGTCCAGTGTGGAAAGAACTTCACTACTTCAGAACATTTGAAGATACACCAGCGTGTTCATACAGGAGAGAAGCCATACCACTGTGACCAGTGTGGAAAGAACTTCACTACATCAGGAGATTTAAAGACACACCAGCGTGTTCATACAGGAGAGAAGCCATACCACTGTGCCCAGTGTGGAAAGAACTTCACTACGTCGGGAGAGTTAAAGACACATCAGCGTGTTCATACAGGAGAGAAGCCATACCACTGTGACCAGTGTGGAAAGAAATTCACTACATCGGGAGAGTTAAAGACACATCAGCGTGTTCATACAGGAGAGAAGCCATACCACTGTGACCAGTGTGGAAAGAACTTCACTACGTCAGAACATTTAAAGATACACCAGCGTGTTCATACAGGAGAGAAGCCATACCACTGTGACCAGTGTGGAAAGAACTTTACTACGTCAGGAAATCTAAAGAAACACCAGCGTGTTCATACAGGAGAGAAGCCATACCACTGTGACCAGTGTGGAAAGAACTTCACTACGTCAGAACATTTAAAGATACACCAGCGTGTTCATACAGGAGACAAGCCATACCACTGTGACCAGTGTGGAAAGAACTTCACTACGTCAGGATATTTAAAGACACACCAGCGTTTTCATACAGGGGAGAAGCCATACCACTGTGTCCAGTGTGGAAAGAACTTCACTACGTCAAGAGAGTTAAAGACACACCAGTGTGTTCATACAGGAGAGAAGTCATAGCCATAGCCTTAGGACTGGATTACACTACTGAGAGATCGATACGTCCGGGGCCACGTTTTGGTGCTTGAAATCCGGAGATGCGTTCTAGTGTAATAGGAAGATCCGGAGGCCTTTGAGAGAAAAAAACTATAGGATTAGGGTTACATTGTAACTGTTAACTTCACCTTATAACAATCAAACAGATGATTTACGAGTTTGAGCTACATAGTGTCTTACTGTATACTATAGTTAATCACAGAAGCGATAATATCGTAGGAGGAATTTCACTGTATTCCATGTTTACATGTTCCCCCCCAAAAAAGTAGACACTTCAAATCATAACCTACATAAGAATAGACACCTCAAATAATAATATTCTCTTGTTCAAAGAAAAGTAACTAGCAAAAAGTTGCAATATTTTTATTGAGCTATAGCTATATAAGATATATATTGAGGTATGCTGCTACACGTGTGGGTAGACTCCCCAGCTCAGCCTTTTCTGTTCCTGACCAAATATCACCTTGATCACACCTGTCTGAACTTCCCAGCACTCCTGCCCTTTTCTTTTTCAATGATATCTCTATTCAGTACTCAAATACAGTCCAAATGTTCCGATATATAGTCCTTACAATCATTTAGTTTTAAGTCCTTCATCCATTCCCTCACGATATCTCCCGTATTATGATGAGACTTGATAATAATAATTAATATCTATCAGGGTATGTGAATGTTTTTACGAATATGCCAACTGTCTGTCCCGCATGGTGTCGTTCTAAAACATCACCATCAAGAGATGAATAAGCCTACTATTTTAAACCGCACCACAGATATGAGCAAACATGATTTAGGTTACCTATTAGGCCAGTAAAAGGAGATGTTTGCTTTTGCAAAAGAACCCCTCAAATATGTTATACAGTTTAATCTGGAATAATATTCTGAAATCAGATCTGTAATCATTCTACAAGCAATTGGTTTATTCAGGTGTGAGCCAATGATCAAAATAGGAATTGGATATGGAGTTTGGATTACTGGAGAAAATTAAAAGAGGAACTTGAGGAAGATCCTTGGTGAACTGAATAATACGGCAGGCCTTATTCTATAGGCCTATGGAATGCTGTTCAGGAAGTTGGGTGAATGAATGGATTTAATTTCGTCCTCTTGGTCAAAGTCGATTTAAAAACATGAAAGAATAAAACAAAAAATATTGCAACACAAAGTAGATGAAATGGTGATTGCAAAGGGACTGTTTAAATGAATTCCAATATACCTGGTTGAGTTCATGGCTTACAACTGTATCTCTTTGGAAGATTGGATCTAGATTGGAATAAGTAGCCTAACTTTTTGGATTTGAGATTATTTTAAAAGCAGTGGATGCGCACCAGATATGGAACACAAACTGGGATGGAAATGTATTTGTTGTGACGGTTGGCATTGGTTGGATGGCTGGACAGCTGCATTTTAAACTCTAACCCTAACTTTTCAGAATGTTTTTTTTTTCATTAGCCTTTTTAATAAACATTGTGTAACCTGAGAGAGGTACTGTAGAGAGTGTGTTCATTTGTGTGCCTGCCTCAGTATCCAACTCTGGACTGACCCCCCCTCAGTATCCAACCCTGGACTGACCCCCCCTCAGTATCCAACCCTGGACTGACCCTGCCTCAGTATCCAACCCTGGACTGACCCCCCCTCAGTATCCAACCCTGGACTGACCCCCCCTCAGTATCCAACCCTGGACTGACCCTGCCTCAGTATCCAACCCTGGACTGACCCCCCCTCAGTATCCAACTCTGGACTGACCCCCCCTCAGTATCCAACCCTGGACTGACCCCCCCTCAGTATCCAACCCTGGACTGACCCTGCCTCAGTATCCAACCCTGGACTGACCCCCCCTCAGTATCCAACTCTGGACTTACCCCACCTCAGCATCCAACCCTGGACTGACCCCCCATCAGTATCGAAACCTGGACTGACCCCCCCTCAGTATCCAACCCTTGACTGACCCCCCCTCAGTATCCAACCCTGGACTGACCCACCCTCAGCATCCAACCCTGGACTGACCCCCCCTCAGTATCCAACCCTTGACTGACCCCCCCTCAGCATCCAACCCTTGACTGACCCCCCCTCAGTATCCAACCCTGTACTGACCCCACCTCAGCATCCAACCCTGGACTGACCCCCCCCCCCCTCAGTATCCAACCCTGGACTGACCCCACCTCAGTATCCAACCCTGGACTGACCCCACCTTAGTATCCAACCCTGGACTGACCCCCCCTCAGTATCCAACCCTGGACTGACCCCCCCTCAGTATCCAACCCTGGACTGACCCCACCTCAGTATCCAACCCTGGACTGACCCCCCCTCAGTATCTCTGCATGCCTCTTCCATTGCTCCCAGGGAGAGTCATGCGGGTATATGGTTGGTGTGCATAAACCTTCCAACGCCAAAGTGAAAAGAATTCCTCAATGGGACTGAGGAATGGGGAGTAAGGGGGTAACGGTGTATCCACCTGTGAAGTTATGTATGGTGGTTGTTGAACCAGTCCCAGACCAGAGCAGCCCGGTGGAAACTAACATTATCCCACATGACAACAAACCTGGGCTGCTCTGCTCCATCCTGTACAACTGCATTATATAGAGCACCAGATATGTCATTGTGAGTGGAGTGCACTTCTAAAGCATAGAGCGCTTTACAATATCTTCTCTCATTCACTCACCAATGGTGGCCAGCTGGTGTTAGCCTGCTCTTTGGGATAAATTAGTGACTTACTCAAGAACACGTCAACGAAGCAGAGGAGATAGCTGGAATTGAACTGGAGGCTCCCAGACGGCTACTCTACCTCCTGAGCTGCTGCCGCCCCCTCAGAACGTGATCATGTGTGCAGTACTGGATGGACCTAGGGTGGCATGGTGATGGAGAACTCCTTGCAGATGTAGGAACCTCTTGAAAATGTTTTCAGCCCTCAAAGGCCATATCTATGTTTTTGCAGGTTGATAATCAATCTAGTAATTATATTCCGTAAACTAAGGCATGTTTAAATGATTTTATTGTGAGCTCACAAGGTATGTCTGATCTCCAGAGCAGGGATATCAGAGTACAAATGTGTGGTCAGAAAACAATGAGTCTCATACTTCAGCCAAAATGACCTCATCTTAAGACCTCCTCCTCCTTATCTCTCTGGGCTAGTGGAAAGGGCTCCCCCCCTCCCCCAACTTAACATTCTTGAAGCTCACAGACCTGCTCCCACACACCACAAAACACTGTTTCTTCTTCCAGGAACACAAGGTGATATTTCCACCACGCTGCCCAGGGACATTCACAACTGCTCTTTGTCCTGTAACATCTGGGCCCCGACGCCTTTTAGATAGATTGAATCCAGCTTCATCAATGAAAATGAACTCATGACGCAGTGTAGCTGCGCCAAATACCACCAATAGGCCGTTCACACCTCTCATATTGAAATGAATGGAATGCACAAGAACAAGAGCCCTGGATCAGGTCCACATCCAGCCAGCTTGCTAATAACACCAGCTAACATTAACTAGCCAACTTCAGATAGAAATCTAACCAGGTAGATATGAATAGGCTATTGCAGGATCTTGACTAGTCGTAACGTTAGAAGACCATAAACGCAAATGAAAACGCAAGTGCTCATTTTACCATACTTTGGACAATAAGTACCCTAACACACCCTATAGAACATGTAATCTATGGGCTGCAGCTATTGAGTCTGAGAGGAATAATAATAGGCACAAATCCTTATTAAATCCATTTTAATTCATTGCTTTTATCTAGCAAGATTGATTATGCTCTCCTAAAGCTATAATCAAAGTTTTGATGACTGAGGCCCAATTTAGGGACCCAAATAAGATTGAGTCCACCCAAGAAAAAGCAAAACGAATAATTCCCTTTATTTGACAAACCAATCATAGTCTACCTACCAGTGACTATACCAATATGAGGTCATTTTAAGATCAATCAACCATTCAGTTCCGAGTCCAGGTCCAGAACCAGGGCTACAGCCAACAGCAGGAGGAGGCGGACTGGACTGGGAAGGTGTTTGCATATAGTCCTTGAACTCTGCTCCCTTCTTTTCTCCTCCAGATCCAGGTACCTATAGCCGTCACAATGTGGCTAGCTAATTGTAGGCTATTCTTGACCCACTTTAACATTAGCAAAGCGGTGTACCTGCGCACATGCACAAACAGAGCAGTGCTACAAAGAAATCTATCATATTTATTTTCTCATACACTGGGCGTTTGGTGTTGCCAAGCAATAGGCTCTTTGCTTTGCACAAGTTCCACTACTTCCGGAAATTCTACAGGCATCCTTATTTCCTGTCCTATACCATTGTGCCGCACACCTGATTAATCACTTCCATCCAATAGTACAGGACAGGAAATAAATATGCCTGTAGAATTTCAGGAAGTAGTAGAGCTTGTGCAAAGAGCCTATTGTCAGACAGTACTTCAGGAACAGTGTAAATCACACAAGTCAACTGCTGGCACGTTGCATGTCTGTGACTGATAAATCGTCAATCACGTGTAAATGGTTGAAATTCATGTTGAAATGAAGCCCCCTCTTTTTCATTGCAACTATAGCAGAGGCCGTAATTCACATAACAGTTGACCATGTTTGCTTTCTTTACTGACAGAGAGAGAGAGGGGCAAAGAGAGGGAGAAGATGAAAAGATTTCATCAAACAGCTCAGCTTTGGAAAGCGAACTGTTGAAGACAAGATCAAAAAGAAAGAGGTGATGATGGTGGTACACTGCCTACTCTTTACTTAACATGATGGGAAAAGTACATTGACGGGATAAATTGTTTGTCTGTATATAGATAAACAAATAGACAGGTATGTAGGTGTGTATAAATATACACAGTATGCATGATTATGTTCAGTTAAAAATATATAATTTGTTGACAGGAAACCAAGAGGTACAAGAGAGTTGAAGAGAGGGGACAGGAGGAGAGGACATAGAGATGAGAGGTGAGATACCTGATGTTAGCCAAAGAGACACTACATTAATTAGATCCTGGCAAGATTAAAAAATAATGTGGATGGATGGATGGATGGATGGATGGATGGATGGATGGATGGATGGATGATGGATGGATGGATGGATGGATGGATGGATGGATGGATGGATGGATGGATGGATGGATGGGTGGGTGGGTGGGTGGGTAGGTGGGTGTGTGTTTATAGCTTATGTTTATGTTTTGTTAATTTGTGGACAGGAGATGAAAATGGACACCACAGTGGAGGAGAGGTGACGGGAGGAGACCAACATGGACAAAAGACAGGAGGAGAGGTGACGGGAGGAGACCAACATGGACAAAAGACAGGAGGAGAGGTGACAGGAGGAGACCAGCATTGACATCAGAGTGGAGGAGGCCAGGCTGGGAGAGAGGTGACAGGAGGAGCTAGTCTCATGTTTCTAATAGATGGTTTGTTCTCATCAACATTCACTTAAGTTGTGTCCTCTCAGGATGACCTCCACTGCTCTCAGTTAAAGATGATATTAATCCAATATGATGCGTGTTGTTCTTTATAGATCTAGCCTCTTCATTCTGCTCTCAAAGTGCACCAGATTGAAGCACCACAACTAAATGACCTCTGTATTACAAAAATCCTGCGTACGGCCCTGGTCCTGAATGTTTCAGAGGGCAGATGATAACCTCCTTCTAAGCAAGGAGCAGGTGTTCATAACTCTGTCTGCATCTGCATGGTTGTACCGTCTGATCACAACACTAACTGTTCTAATGTTTAACCTTTCTGTCTACATATCTATCTGTCTGCCTGTCTCTCTCTATCTTTCATTGTCTGCCCCTGTTTTATTATTGTATCCGAGGCTTCACGTTTGGTGATGGGACCTCAGTGGGTGAGAACAGACATGCTGAATAGACATAAAGATCTAGGCATGGGCAGCATCTTTCCATCCATTTAAAAATAAATATGTATTATTTTATGCCAACCTACATTCAGTCTAGCCCTAACCTCTTAGAGTGCAGGAAGTGTCGGCCAGCTGTGTCATGTGTGTGTGTCTCCATTCTCAGCGTCAGTACATCCAGTTTGATAGTTCACCTGGGCCAGCAGACTAAGCAGAGCCTCGATCCAAACAAGGTGTCCTGAATGGTCTCCCAGGTCCGCCTTGTACAACTGAACTGTCAGCCCAGTGTTTCAGTGTGGTCTACAAGCTATTCAATAAAACCTGGAGAAAATGATCTGTATCTTGTCTTTACACTTACAGCACACATGCTGCACAAATGATGACCTTAATTGTATGACACTTGTTTTGTAAAATGCACAAGGGTATCTCTAACTTGGCTAGACTGTGGATGTGGTGACTAGTCCAGGCCAGTCAGCATGGTATAAGCTGCATACAGGTGAGCAGAAGCTGAAACGCTTGTTCCTTGGCTAGGCCCAAGGCAGCTTGCCAGCAGGGTCAGGCCTGTGCCGGGAGGTCAGTACATTAGAACCCCCTTAGGCGGGCTGTATGTATCCTAGGTTCTTAAACTTATATTTGTGGTATAGAAAGGTAGAACTTGCTTGGTTGGTTATGCAAGTGTGTGTGTGTGTGTGGTACTGTTGATTTTCCTCCACACTCCTCTCTCAGCCATATGTTTCCCCTATGTGGATTTGAAAACAGTGATAGGGATTAAATTAGGTTGCTAAGAGAACTGCTAGTTACCAGAAGCATTCAAGAACATAACCCGTGCTGGAATACTAGTGTATGAACAAATCAATACAAGTAGAGCACATCTACTGACAGGCTGGCTGAATGACTGGAAGACTGACTTGGGACCTCCACTGAGGGCATCCCAGTCCTGGCTATGGATCAGTAGGCTAGTGATGCTCCCCTGCCCCTGGGCTAGTGTAGACCATTGCTAGCCTCTACCCACAAGCCATTACATTGATCATAGGCCTACTAAGAGAATACCAAGGGGAGTCTTGGTAAGGCTTTTATCAGATGGATTACGTCTTTCAAGCTACATGATTTGCATAAAAAATATAATCTCTCTCACACACAGTCATGTAATCCAGTCAATCTAACTCCATAACAAATTGCATTAGGCCTACGTAACTAGCAGGCTAGCAAACTAAGTCAATGTGGACAGCTAGCTAACTAGCTAGCGTCATTTCCACCATGCCCCTTCTCCTAAGAGAAAGGCGATTCGCCAAATTAAAAAGTGATTGACAACCGTTTCAGGGGAAATTAGTTTTTGATTGACAAGACGATTGTCAGTCTCTGATTGGCCAAAGTAGAAATTGATTGACAGTTGACCCGCCCCCTGGAAGTCTCTGGGCCTGCAGAGATACACACTTGGAAAATTGAGGGGTCTTCTACAGGGCAATAAAGTGGGATCTCGGTATAAAAACGCCTAATGAGAAGCAGGGGGCTTGATACCACAAGGGAACATGCATAATGGGTGGGGGACAACATGTTTACATGTGTACAGTACTTGTTGTTGGCAACCCCGCCCCAATAGCGGACCTAGGACTACAACTGGCTAAATTGGCTCTGATTGAGAGACCTGTGCCACTGATTGTTTGATTGGTTTCCATCTGCCTCGTTAGTATGTGTACAGTATTTCTAGCCTACATGTACAGTAGCTCCCATCTTGTTCTTTGTCTGTTCCATTTGCTGTAGCTGTGCATAGTCCCTGGTGTTTCTGGTGCCATCTTGTAAGTCTGTAAGTTTATAAGCTCTGTCTTTTCTTCTTCACTTGTCGAGTGTATACCTTGGTTTTATTGTTTGGTCTTTGGTTTTGTGAAAACTACTGAAACCTCAATGCACCTGTGACAGTTACATGCAGCCCTTGTGATTGCTTAAGTCAGTATGAAACCATCTACCGGCAAACACCGCCTCTTTATATGTGCACGCGCTCATAGCTAGATTAGATCAGCTGGGTTGAGTTAACGAGTTGATAACCACCTTCGTGGTTCCGTTTATCCGTGATTGCGGTTGTCTCGTTTACTCGAGAAGTTTAACTGGATGTGTTGAACTAGTTTCGCGCGTGCACATATAAAGAGGCGGGGTTTGCCGGTATGGCCAATCACAAACATGGAGCGATCTAGATCCGCCTACTTCACACAAGAGGAGCAGACGCTCATTCAAAAATATGAAGACTACAAACATTATTATTCTGGCCAAGAGTAACACGGTGCAACTAAAGCGAGGAAGGAAAGCTGTCTGACTGCGTAAGTTAATAGGCTTATCAATATTACATTTAATTAATATAGCTGTTTGGTCAATAGCCATATCACTTGCTACATGCCCCATGATGAACGCACTATGCTGGCCTAGATGTGACGTTTGCATGCCTTAACATGAATGAGTTGCATAGATGTAACGTTAGGACTATTCTTATATATACCTTCAGTGCAAACCCTGGCAATGGAAAACGTTCATGGGAGCAAGTGAAGAACAAACATAAAAACATAATCCAAACCGGTAAGTAGCCTAGGCATAGGCCTACCCTACTAACACAATCAGGTTGCAGCAATGTTGCAGAAACGTGCAATTTAGACTTTTGTATGGTCCACTCAACGTCAAGTTAAACGTGCATGCAACGCAAACGCGGTATCTGCACACAAGTTGCTGCAACGTGCAGGTCCAACGTGTCTGCAACGTGCCTGCAATGTGTACACAACGTTGTGATTTCCGCGATGATTTCGGTGTATATTGCTGCAACGATGTATACACGTTTATATATTACTTTGTTACGTTGCTGCAACGTGGTCTACACTTCCGTTGGCTACATTTATAATTTGCATTACAAAACAAATCAGCTCCTTGCACAAGCTCCACTACTTCCTGAAACTCTACAGGCATATTTCTTTACCGTCCTATACTATTGGATAGCAATAGCGATGAATCCGGTGTTCAGCACACCTGATCAATCACTTCCATCCACTAGTATAGGACAGGAAAGAAATACGCCTGTAGAGTGTCAGGAAGTAGTGGAGCTTGTGCAAAGAGCCTATTAATGCTATAGTCAATGCAGCAAGCAAAATTATGGTACAAAAGTTATGACAACACCATTAACAGTTAAGAACAATTTATTTTATTAAAAAAGTACACACAATGTCTGGCCTGCAACATGATAAACAAGTTTTACAAAGAAAAAGGATTTAAAAAAAAAAAAAAAAAAAGTTATTTACAAAAAAAAGTTACTTACAAAAAAAATTACAGGCTGTGCTCAGATAGGCTGGGGGAGGGGGGGGCTGTGCTCAGATGGGCTGCGGGTGGGCGTCAGATGGGCTGGGGGGCAGCTAGGAAGGGAAGTCTTCCTCATCAGAATGCTGGGGAGTGCTCAGATGGACTGTTCTTGGATGGGCTGTGCTCAGGCGGACTTCTGCAGATACCTAAAGACACAATGAAATGGCCGTAAATACACAACGCACATACATGCACAAAAAAGTGGTACACAATCTTTGGAACCATGCAGTGTCACTGGGTAGGAGAAACCAAAGGACATCACTTACCCTTCTGCATTTAGCAGGGGCATGTTTCAATGTCTCCTGCAGCTGGGCGGCCACCTCCGCCATCGTAGCCTTTGGCATGGAGACCATCACTGCACCTTTAAGTTATCAAGAAAGGTAATGGTTTCAATTCACATCGGTCATGGAACAAAGACGATGTATTAAAAAATATTCAAAATATGAACCATTTCTTACGTGTTAGAACATTGAAGAGTGTCACTCTTCAGTGGCTTCTTCCCCTTCTTCCCGTGATTTCTTTATGACGAGAGGTTTCCTCCATGAGTCTGGATACGCACCCCCGCCCCGCCCCCCCGCCCATCTGGGCCCATCCTGGTGGTCTGCATGGTGTGTCTATCTGTTGTGTTCCACAGTGTGAATCAGGGCACACACACAGACGTCTACCCCCCCCCCCCCCCCCACACACACACACACACACGGTTACAGCATCCGGAGGGGGCGGGGCCGCAAGGTTGCCATGGTTAACGGCGTCCGGGTCGAGGTCAGGGTTAGGTTGCCATGGCAAGGTCAGGGTTAGGTTGCCACGGTTTCGCGGCGCATGGTGTGAGGTGAGGTCAGGGTTTCCACGGTCGGGTTCTTCTCAGGAGTGAATGTGTGTCTGTTGTTGTTGTTTTTGAGTTTGGGCTCCGGATGCGTGGTCGGTGGAGGATGTTGAAATGAGAGAGAGGGAGGGTTAGGGTCCCTACACTGTAACGCTGCAGGATTCCACCAGCGTCAGCCACAATTCTACATCGCCCAGAGACCTAGCATGCCCGCTAGCTGGAGCTAAGCCCAGAGAGCTAGCATGCCCGCTAGCTGGAGCTAAGCCCAGAGAGCTAGCACGCCTGCTAGCTGGAGCTAAGCCCAGAGAGCTAGCACGCCCGCTAGCTGGAGCTAAGCCCAGAGAGCTAGCACGCCTGCTAGCTGGAGCTAAGCCCAGAGAGCTAGCACGCCCGCTAGCTGGAGCTAAGCCCAGAGAGCTAGCACGCCTGCTAGCTGGAGCTAAGCCCAGTACAGCGCACACACACATTGTCGTGCCACCATGCTAACTTAGCCCAACATGGTACAGCCTAGCGCCCCGCTAAGATAAGAGACCACACGAATGATGCACCTTAAGCCCCAAAGTATGCAAGGTCTTACCTTACCCCCCCCCCCCCCCCCCCCCCCCCAAGTGCATTACTGTATATAATCTCCCCCCCCCCCCAGAAGCTTTGATTGATTGTATAACCCAACAGAGAGCACTTATTGTTGTATTAATTGTGGTGATGATCATTTAAGGAGCTTGCGCAGATTGACGTCGTCTGCGAGCGTTTCCCTGCCGGAGGAGGAGCTGAAGGGGTTTCATCTACGGACGAATGTCAGAATGTCAACAGAGTGGTTTAAGACTAACAAAGCACTTTGTTTAAATTTAAATAAAATAAACTAAAAGGTGAATCCACACTGGACTGTCCTCCACCAGGATAAAGAGTCGGAGGAGATGTTAGGCCAAAAAACGCTGTCCAGACAGAAGACAGGACAGGATGGGACCACCCTAGGGTTAAGGTTAAAGGTCAGTCCCTGTCTGAGTCTGATGGAGACTGCCCTGGGTGGTCATCTGAGATGAGCATGTAGTAATTCCCAAAGCGTAGCACTTGGAACAATGCAGTCCTCTGGCCAATGAGAGGGAAGGGGTGTGGCACCCGTGTGTCACGATGCCCTGCAGGTGGCGATTGGCTCGCTGTCGCCACGGCGATGTAACCCAGCGTCCTCGAGCACCGCATAGCGGAAAAGCAAGCGCACCTTTTAGATGAACAGGAAGCCCCCATCCCAAGCTGCCCAGCCAATCAGCAGCTGTCTGGGGCCGGTACCCTGGTCACGTGACCTCACCGTGAACTTGTGTTCCGCTTGCAATCTAAGATTCTTTTATCAGAGCACTTGGCGTGTCGTCAATGTAGAGGACGAAATAAGAGCCCCGGAGAGAGGCTTTCTTTTGGGCAAAAGGAATCAGATGATTGATTTCTTATTGTCTGTAGTCTGGTTGAGAGAAGAGTGCAGCGTCGCCCTCTGCTGGCCAGTCACCCACTCTGTCTGAGCAAGCCTGAGAGGAACTGTGTGGAAGGAAGGCAAGTCAACAAGAAGCACCTTATTTTCTTACTTTGTTGATGACTTATGCTCTTATTGTGTGCCACAAAACCGAACATGGAAAATGGCTCTTATGAAATGACTTTTGAAGGAAATCCTGACCATATATGGAGTGTTTTTATAGTCAGACGCCCGCTAGCTCCGTTACCCCAGGTTACAGTGGAATGATGTCAGATCTAGGGGAGCCTAAACCTCCCATCCACACCAGATCAAGTCCAGAGAGGGATGATGTACTATGAGAGGGATGATGTACCAGGACAGGGATGATGTACTAGGAGAGGGATGATGTACCAGGACAGGGATGATGTACCAGGAGAGGGATGATGTACTAGGAGAGGGATGATGTACTAGGAGAGGGATGATGTACTAGGAGAGGGATGATGTACTAGGAGAGGGAGGATGTACTAGGAGAGGGATGATGTACTAGGAGAGGGATGATGTACTAGGAGAGGGATGATGTACCAGGAGAGGGATGATGTCCTAGGAGAGGGATGATGTCCTAGGAGAGGGATGATGTACTAGGAGAGGGATGATTCAGGGTCAGAGTTCACAGAGAGCAGGAAGGTGGGTGGTGGTGTTTTTTAGGCGGGAGCTGAACGGACTCTGAAGTGTGATGTCATGAGCGGCCGACGCCTGCGTAGTGTTGTGTTGCTTGACCCGCGTCAGAACAGTGAGGTTCTAGTGTTCCCCACCAGCGCGTCAGAACAGTGAGGTTCTAGTGTTCCCCACCAGCGCGTCAGAACAGTGAGGTTCTAGTGTTCCCCACCAGCGCGTCAGAACAGTGAGGTTCTAGTGTTCCCCACCAGCGCGTCAGAACAGTGAGGTTCTAGTGTTCCCCACCAGCGCGTCAGAACAGTGAGGTTCTAGTGTTCCCCACCAGCGCGTCAGAACAGTGAGGTTCTAGTGTTCCCCACCAGCGCGTCAGAACAGTGAGGTTCTAGTGTTCCCCACCAGCGCGTCAGAACAGTGAGGTTCTAGTGTTCCCCACCAGCGCGTCAGAACAGTGAGGTTCTAGTGTTCCCCACCAGCGCGTCAGAACAGTGAGGTTCTAGTGTTCCCCACCAGCGCGTCAGAACAGTGAGGTTCTAGTGTTCCCCACCAGCGCGTCAAAACAGTGAGGTTCTAGTGTTCCCCACAGCGCAGCACGTTGATCCCCCCGTCTGGTCCCTCGCTGGGAGCTCTGGGCTCTGGAGGAGGTAACGGTCAGGCTCTGCTGGACTGGCTAACACACCCAGACTAGGCTAGAGAATATAGACCCACACACCCAGACTAGGCTAGAGAATATAGACCCACACACCCAGACTAGGCTAGAGAATATAGACCCACACACCCAGACTAGGCTAGAGAATATAGACCCACACACCCAGACTAGGCTAGAGAATATAGACCCACACACCCAGACTAGGCTAGAGAATATAGACCCACACACCCAGACTAGGCTAGAGAATATAGACCCACACACCCAGACTAGGCTAGAGAATATAGACCCACTGGCCGAAATACTAGAATATTAGGACTCATATACTTAACTGCTTTCAACTTGGATATTAGTACAGCAGTATATCGCTACGGATTATTTTGTGTGTGTGGAAAACACCGCTACCAAGGTTACACTAATGCTAATGATGTCTGGCTTGGTAAGCTCACCAGAGCAAATACACACACACACACACCGACACACGCTGACTCACACACACTTTCAGCCTGGTTTGTTACCATCAGCGTTCTCTGTAGTGACGTGCGTCTCCGTTCCCAGTGAGTGGTTGTAGGTTTGTCAGATTATTTGGTAACATTCTACTGATCGTTCCCACAATGAGTTTGCATGGACAGTCACACACACACACACACACACACACACACACACACACACACAGTCTTTCATACACAGACACACACATGGATACATTAGTGTCATACCCTGAGTTACACACTAGCTAGTACGGAAGAGTCCAAACACACACCCACACACACACACACACTAGCTAGTACGGAAGAGTCCAAACACACACCCACACACACACTAGCTAGTACGGAAGAGTCCAAACACACACACACACACCCACACACACACTAGCTAGTACGGAAGAGTCCAAACAGAACATGATGATGTGACCCTTGTGTGTTTTAGTTACTTTAGGTATTTGATCAGTGATTTTTATGCTTGTTATCCTAATATCCCTCTATGCCTGTTTCTCCCTCTCCTCCTCCTCCTCCCTCTCCTCCCTCTCCTCCTCCTCCTCCCTCTCTCTTCCCCGCTGTCCTCTCCTCTTTTCTCCCCCCACTCCTTCCCCCTCTCCCTAGTCCCCTGTCTACACACACACCCTGAGCAAACACAACACACACACCCTGAGCACACACAAACACAACACACACACTCAGAGCACACACAAACACAACACATACACACTCAGAGCTCACAAACACACACTCAGAGCACACACAAACACATAGCACGTTGAAAATAGCACATGGTGATGATACACACTAAAGAAAACAGACTGGCGCACTGATGGAGACACACACTCACACACACTCACACACTCACACACACACACTCACACACACCCTCACAGCTCCGCTCCTCACCCCCTCGCTGTGCCGGTCCTTCCCCCTCAGGTCTGTTTCTATTGGCCGTTCTCTCTCTCTTTGGGCTGCCCCGCCCTCTTTGGGCTGCCCCGCCCTCTAATCAACCCAACTAACAGTAAAGGTTATATTAACGTTGATAATCAGTTTCTGTATGTATCTAGTCAGAGTCTGGAAAAAAGTGGAAAAAATCTAACTCTGTTTTATTCAATTGTGCAGATGTGTTTTCTTACTATTTTTTATGTTATTACATCTTCTAATCTAATCCTTCTACCATTGCTACAGTTAGTAACGAAATACGCTTAGCCAACCTAGAGATTTGAACTGTAACGATTGCAATTTTCCTTACCTGTATTTTATATATGGCATCTTAGGACCACTTCACCATGATATCTCAGTATGTACCGGAGTTATGAGTGTTGCCCGTCTCAGATTGAAAAAGAACATGGTCTGTCTGCGCTGCGTTTGATTCCCTTCCTGTCCCTGAAACATGTTTTCATTGGTCGACTCACGATGTCATCTGTCCAACCAGAACATGTCATCTGTCCAACCTGACAACCAAAGTACTCACGTTTATCCCTGCCCCCCCCCCCCCCCCCCCCCAGAACTGCTAGTCTCCCCCTCCCCCCCCCCCCCCCCCCCCAGGTGAGGAGTGATCAGCTGATCAGGGCCCAGCGGACAGTAGGAAGTCTGTTTGTAGTCGTAGTGAGTGAACGCGTGCCTGTGATTGGTCGGGTCAAACGGCGGCGTTGATGACGGCGATGATGATGTATGAGTGGAGGTGATGTGAGTGGAGGTGGTGATGTGAATGGAGGTGATGGATGAGGTGATGGATGAGGAGGTGTTGGTTGCTGGAGTGTTGGTGCAACTGTTCGTTCTGTCTGCTCACAAGGCCTTGAGGAGTGTGAAACTGCACACACACACACACGCACACCTACACACACACACACACACTCAAACCAAGCACACACAAACAGGTTACACTAAGCCAAGATGTGTTTAAGGGACAGTTTTGACCCTTTTTTCCATTCCAACAGAAGTGTGTTTGAGTTCACCCCCCCCACACGCACACACACACACACACACACACACACACAAACACACACCCAGGCCTGTGTGGACGAGACGTCTGGCCTGATGGTGATACTAATGATGATGCTAATGATAAACCTGTGTGTGTTGATTATGTGAATATGCCCCGAGGTGCAGATCCAGGATCAGTCTGCTCTTCTTCACTGCCCCCCCTCCCCCCGTACCTGAACTATACAGGACCAGGAGGTCAAACTGACCAGAGACCAGCGTCTCGGGGCCCATTCCATCCTCCCATCATGTCAGTGTTGTGGTGGTTCAGGAACATGGAAGGAAGGAGACGTTAATAGAGAGGGCGTGTCTTCTGACCTCACCTCCGATCCAGAACTACTGCTCAGCTGAAATACCACAGAGCTCCGCCCCCTAACCCCTCCCCCTTACTCCCCAACCCCTCCCCCTTAACCTCCGCCACCCCGTCACCCGCCGAGCGTCTGGAGCGTCTTCCTTCTTCCCATGTTCCCCGGCGTCCCAGAGACAGAGCTGTCAGTAGAACCTGGACTGATGTGTAAGTGTGTCATGCAGAATATGGAACGGTCAATACTTAAGTAAAGAAAACCTATTTACAACATTTTAAATGTTGCCCCCACCCCACCACCCCTGTCAAATAAGCCTCCGCTGTCTACTAACCCCCGACCCCTCCCCGTTAACCCCCGACCCCTCCCTGTTAACCCCCAACCCTCCCCCTTAACCCCCAACCCTCCCCCTTAACCCCCAACCCTCCGACTTAACCCCCAACTCCTCCCTGTTAACCCCCGACCCCTCCCCCTTAACCCCCAACTCCTCCCCGTTAACCCCCAAACCTCCCCACCACCCCCGACCCCTCCCCCTTAACCCCCGACCCCTCCACAACAACCCCCAACCCTCCCACTTAAACCCCCAACTCCTCCCCGTTAACCCCCAACTCCTCCCCGTTAACCCCCAAACCTCCCGACCCCTCCCTGTTAACCCCCAACCCCTCCCCAACAACCCTCCCCCGTTAACCCCCAACCCTCCCCCTTAACCAGAGTCCATGTCCCGGTGAGGTCCAGTGTTGGTTCTGAACCCGCTGCCTCACTCCCAGTACCCAGGCCTCCCAAAACAACCTGAGCAGCGAAGGGTTGAAAATGTAGTCCTTACTTTTATTACTAGTAGTATTATTATTATTATTATTATTATCATCATCATTATTGCTGTTTTGATTATTATGGTTGGTATACTTTGTCATTGTTAGCATAATGGAAGCACCGACTGTGGGAAGAAAGCTTTTTTTTATTGGTGTGGCTGTCTGGTCTGTCTGAGGAGGGAGGGAGGAGGCTGGGGAGGGACAGAGGAGGGAGGCTGGGGGAGGGACAGAGGAGGGAGGCTGGGGGAGGGACAGAGGAGGGAGGCTGGGGGAGGGACAGAGGAGGGAGGCTGGGGGAGGGACAGAGGAGGGAGGCTGGGGGAGGGACAGAGATGGCAGTCATGTTTGTACTGGTTGGGAAATGACTTACAGTGCTGAAATAAAATGTATTCTTTTAGTAAAAAAAAATGAATGGGTTGTCCCTGCCTGGTTTATTTATTTGGTCTTTTTTTATTTTTTTAGGTATAAAGCAACCAGTGAGTCAGTTACAGACGTAACGTTGACGGTGTCATGTAGCCTACATGTGCTCTCTCTATGTCTCTCTCTCTCTATATATATCTCTCTATGTCTCTCTCTCTATATATATATCTCTATGTCTCTCTCTCTATATATATCTCTGTCTGTCTCTCTCTATATATATATCTCTGTCTCTCTCTAGCTCTCTAGATCTCTCTCTAGCTCTCTCTCTCTCTCTAGCTCTCTCTCTCTAGCTCTCTCTCTCTCTCTCTAGCTCTCTCTCTCTAGCTCTCTCTCTCTCTCTCTCTCTCTCTCTCTAGCTCTCTCTCTCTAGCTCTCTCTCTCTAGCTCTCTCTCTCTCTCTCTCTCTCTCTCTCTAGCTCTCTCTCTCTCTCTCTCTCTCTCTCACACACACACACACACACATTGATCAGGTCAGTAGGCCTACACACCTGCACCCCCCTCCTACCAGCAGGCCAGTGATCCATGCCCTGGAAAGAGTCCCTGAGTTCATCTGCTGTTTATGAATAAAACTCAGTTACTATCTGCATGTGAACGTGTCAGAAGATTCCCTGGCACTGTTGGACACTTGTCAAATAATCTCATAATATTTGCGTAGGCCTACTATTGTTGGCTATGCAAGTGCCACTGAAATGTATTTTGGCGATGTGTTCTGTGTAATAAAAATGCAGACAGATGCAACAATGCGAAAAGATGCAGTCGTTGCATTTATTGTATTTTGATCAGGCTAAGACAACGGCTACTATGTCCCACGGGGTCCTCAGGTCGGCTTTTAACCCCAAACAACTTCTGCTTGGTGAGACCAGTCGGCCGTTCTGAATGGGCAGCATTGTACCCCTTCGTTACAGTAAGCCAATCATTCGACGGGGCGTTTTCCGGAGTATGCTCTGATTGGTCCAAACCGCGAGACTGGGCGGAGCGGATTCGTGTTCTTCCGAGGTTGCCCTGCTGGAGTCCTGGCGCATGCGCAGCGCCGTCTCTGAACATGGCGAACATCCGGAGTATCAAGGTGAGAAAGAGGAAAGAGAACCGCCGATAAACGCACTCTCTTCCCCGGGAGTCATGAAGCCGCACATGGGACTCTGCCCTCAGCTGAACCCTTATGAGCTGCGTTCCCAGACATGGAGGAGTTTCTGTGTGCATGCATGGGAGCCAGAGTGGAGAAGTTTGCTGCTTTGCTCCACTATTGCTTGGTGTTGGTGTGACGTTAACGTGACTATCAGCCTGGAGTTGCAGTGCTTGGGATTGCCTGGGACCAGTAGCCCTGCCTGGACCAGAGTAGCCCTGCCTGGACCAGTAGCCCTGCCTGGGATGAGTAGCCCTGCCTGGACCAGTAGCCCTGCCTGGGATGAGTAGCCCTGCCTGGGATGAGTAGCCCTGCCTGGACCAGTAGCCCTGCCTGGGATGAGTAGCCCTGCCTGGGACCAGTAGCCCTGCCTGGGACCAGTAGCCCTGCCTGGGATGAGTAGCCCTGCCTGGACCAGTAGCCCTGCCTGGGATGAGTAGCCCTGCCTGGGATGAGTAGCCCTGCCTGGGACCAGTAGCCCTGCCTGGGATGAGTAGCCCTGCCTGGGATGAGTAGCTCTGCCTGGGACCCAGGAAGCCCCTCCCCCTGGTCCTGGGCCACGCCCTCCGGGCTCTAGCGGTAGATGTCTGGGTTCCGACGCTGATGCCTGTTTAAACATCCAACGCTGGCGCTAATGAGCGATGGTGTGTCGTCTGCTCCTGACTGCTCATTGGCTAGTCTTCTGCTCCTGACTGCTCATTGGCTAGTCCGACAGAGTTTTGTCAGTACTACTGTCCACCAGCGGAAGTGACCCCATTTCTCTCTGTCACTGTTTCTCTCTCTCTCTCTCTCTCTCTCTCTCTCTCTCTCTCTTCCTCTCTCTTTCTCTCTCTCTCTCTCTCTCTCTCTCTCTCTTTCTCTCTTTCTCTCTCTTTCTCTCTCTCTCTCTCTCTCTCTCTCTCTCTAACCCTTTCAGGAATCTGTAATGCCTCTATTCCCCTCTAGAGGGCACAGCCTTACAAACAAAGACCCTCTGGCCTTCAATGCCACTAGTCCTCACATTCGATTTTGTAGTAATATTGAGATCCACCCTAACTCACCCCTACTCGCAGTATTGAGACCCACCCTAACTCACCCCTACTCGCAGTATTGAGATCCACCCTAACTCACCCCTACTCGCAGTATTGAGATCCACCCTAACTCACCCCTACTCGCAGTATTGAGATCCACCCTAACTCACCCCTACTCGCAGTATTGAGATCCACCCTAACTCACCCCTACTCGCAGTATTGAGATCCACCCTAACTCACCCCTACTCGCAGTATTGAGATCCACCCTAACTCACCCCTACTCGCAGTATTGAGATCCACCCTAACTCACCCCTACTCGCAGTATTGAGATCCACCCTAACTCACCCCTACTCGCAGTATTGAGATCCACCCTAACTCACCCCTACCCGCAGTATTGAGATCCACCCTAACTCACCCCTACCCGCAGTATTGAGATCCACCCTAACTCACCCCTACTCGCAGTATTGAGATCCACCCTAACTCACCCCTACTCGCAGTATTGAGATCCACCCTAACTCACCCCTACTCGCAGTATTGAGATCCACCCTAACTCACCCCTACTCGCAGTATTGAGATCCACCCTAACTCACCCCTACTCGCAGTATTGAGATCCACCCTAACTCACCCCTACTCGCAGTATTGAGATCCACCCTAACTCACCCCTACTCGCAGTATTGAGACCCACCCTAACTCACCCCTACCCGCAGTATTGAGACCCACCCTAACTGCTACTCGCAGTATTGAGATCCACCCTAACTCACCCCTACTCGCAGTATTGAGACCCACCCTAACTCACCCCTACCCGCAGTATTTAGACCCACCCTAACTGCTACTTGCAGTATTGAGACCCACCCTAACTGCTACTTGCAGTATTGAGATCCACCCAAACACCCTGCAGGTAGTGAGTTAGGGTAGAGATAGTGAGACCTGCAGTATTGAGACCCACCCTAACTCACTACCTCCAGTATGGAGACCCACCCACTACCATCTCACACCAGGTCACCTCTCCGACCCTCTGGTGACCTGGTGTGGTTGAGCCTGGCCCAGGTGACCTGGTGTGGTGGTGCCTCGCCCAGGTGACGTCGGAGGCGGAGGTGGCGTCGGCAGTGGCGTTGGCCAGAGAGCGCTTCGGGAGGCTGGATCTGGCCGTGAACTGCGCCGGCATCGCCGTGGCCGTGAAGACCTACAACTTCAAGAAGGATGTTACTCACAGTCTGGAGGACTTCACACGCGTCATCACTGTGAGAGACACACACACACACACACACACACACACATTCACACACACTACTCACAGTCTGGAGGACTTCACACACGTCATCACTGTGAGACACATCCACACTTACACTCTCTCTCTCTCTCTCTCTCTCTCTCTCTCTGTGTGTGTGTGTGTGTGTGTGTGTGTGTGTGTGTGCGTGTGTGTGTGTGTGTGTGTGTGTGTGTGTGAGAGAGTGTGTGTGTGTGTGTGTGTGTGTGTGTGTGTGCGTGTGTGTGTGTGTGTGTGCGTGTGTGTGTGTGTGTGTGTGTGAGAGAGAGTGTGTGCGTGTGTGTGTGTGTGTGTGTGTGTGTGTGTGTGAGAGAGAGTGTGTGTGTGTGTGTAGGTGAACATCGCGGGGACGTTCAACGTGATCCGTCTGGCGGTGGGGGAGATGGGGAAGAACGAGCCCGACGCAGACGGACACAGAGGCTGCATCATCAACACCGCTAGCGTGGCTGCCTTCGACGGACAGGTACACACACACACACACACACACACACACACACACACACACTCACACACACACTGTGACGGCCCCGCCTACCCCATTTGCCTGTCTGTGTGTGTGTGTTCACAGTCTTGTTCAGTTTGTCCTAGCAGGTTCCTGGGGTGGGCGTGGCCGTCATCAGCAGCTAACCTGGCACTCCTGGGCCAGGTGTGTCAGGGCTCTACAAGAAGAGCTGGGAGCTCAGTTGCTGGCTGGCTCTACTCCTCCCGGGGACACCGAGTGCTTTGCTTTGCTTTATAGTTTGAACTTGGTTTCGCACTACTCAACACTGCATTCATACACCCTTCACTCACTCATGCACTCACTTACACCACTGATAACTGACTGCACATCCCATGTTTGATTTATGTACTTTATGTCTTGTTTGAGCTTAGTTTAATTAAATCTTATTGTTAAATCCTTAGTTTGGTGTGCGTCCCCCTCCTTTGTCGCGGCCATACACGGCTTGGTTTGTGACAAATGGGGGCTCGTCCGCTTTTTTGTTTGTGGGGCTGGTTTGGCCCGTTTGGTTCCCTTGTTAGGGTTTGGTTGTCTTTTGTTTGGTCTGCTTTTGTGTTTGGCTCGCCCTGTGTTTGGGGGGGGATGCTTTTGGTTGCTGTGGTTGCTTTGGTTGCTTTGGTTTCTTTGGTCATTTTGTTTCTTTGATTGATTAATTGGTTTTTTGGTTCTGTGGTCCGGGTGGGGCTGATTGGTGGTGATTGCATGGTGGCGTTCTGGTGTGTGGCCTGGTCTGTTGGTGGGATTTCCCCTGGTAGGTGTAGCAACGTGTCCTGTTGGTCGCGTTGGTTTGTTTTTTTAGTTTCTTATTTTTGTGTGGTGTGCGGTTGGTAGCAGTTGTCTCGGGGACACTTCCATAGCTGTTAGGTGGGTAACCAGCTTGCTGGGGGCTTGGCCAGGCTATTGGGTTTGTGTTTAAAGAGCCCGCCGCTAATCCACACGAAGACTAGGGGCTAGAGTGGTTAGCTTAGTCTGTGGCGGGCAGTCTAGGTAGTGGGGACTTTCCGCTTTCGTTGGTACGCACCAGATTGGCCTGCCTTTGCGACACTTGTGGTTCTGCTATAGTTTGTTTTTCTCCTTGGTTGGTTTGTTCAGCTGGTCCGTGATGGCGGCGGTTGATGCGTTTGTGGCTGCTCCGAGTGAGAGCCTTTTGGAGGGTTGTACGCTTGACCAGTTATTTAGGATTGCTGATCGGTATGAGGTGGATCTGAGTGGTCTGGCCGATAGGCGGAAGGGGTCCGTGAAGGCGCGCATCATTCTCCGGCTGGTGGAGCAGGGGGTGCTGGGTGCTATATTGGAGGCCCCTGGGCTTTCTGTGCCTCCGCCGTTGGTCGGGGCAGGTCCGTTTGATGTTGGCGCTCTGTCCTTTGAGCAGCAGAAGGAGTTGCTGTTGCTCCAGTTGGCTCATGATAAGCACAAACTACAGCTGGAGTTGGATCAGAGGATGGCTGTTGAGCGGCTGCGTCGGGAGACGGAGCAGGCTAAATTGGATCTACAGTCTGATAGATTGAGCTTGGTCAGGGACGGTAGGCTCTCCGGGGAGTTCTTGGGGGGGGAGGAGCGTTCGGTTAGGTCGTCTGATCTGGTCGGTAACTTGCGTCTTGTGCCTAAATTTAATGAACGTGACCCGGATGTGTTTTTTGCTATGTTTGAGCGGGTTGCGGTGACGCGATGCTGGTCCGATGCGGAGCGGATATTGCTGCTGCAGTCGGTGTTGACTGGGAAGGCGCAGGAGGCGTATGTATCTTTGCACGGTGACGATATTACATACGAGGCTGTTAAGGCTGCTATTCTCAGAGCGTTTGAGTTGGTCCCTGAGGCTTATCGCCAGCGCTTTCGGTCCTGGGAGAAGGGGGCTTCTCAGTCGCATATGGAATTCGCAAGGGAGCTCTCTAGTCATTTTGAGCGCTGGTGTGTGTCCTCAAGCGTGGACGATTTTGAGAGTTTGTGTGGCCTGATAGTCCTGGAACAGTTTAAAAACTCCCTGCCCACTGGGGTTGCTGCTTATTTGGCAGAACATCAGGTTACGTCCGTTACTGTGGCCGCGGGGTTGGCCGATGAGTATGTGCTCATTCATAAGAAGCGGCCTGGTGGGCATGTGAAAGAGCCCGTGCGTCAGGAGTGGGGCGACAAGGCATCTGTTGGTTTTGGGGGGTTTTCGGGTAAGGGCTCCCGGGGACCACCAAAGAGTGGTGATAATGTATGCCACTATTGCCATGAGGTGGGCCATTGGAAGTCTGATTGCCCAGTGCTTAGGTCAAGGTCGCAGCGTTCTGGGGTGTACCCTACTGCTTTGGCTGCCACCGTTTCTACTCCTGTGGTGGGGGAGGGGAACAGTTGGCGGGTGCAGGCTGGTGGGATAGGCAGGCCCAGTGATTCATACCGGCCATTTATCACCAGTGGGTTTGTGTCTCGGGTGGGTAGTGACATTAAAGTGCCCGTTAGGATTCTGAGGGATACAGGGGCTGCTAACTCCTATGTACTGGACTCTGTTTTGCCATTTTCTGAGGAGTCTGACTGTGGGGATAGGATACTTATGCGAGGGATGGGATTAGAGGTGTTGCCTGTCCCAGTACATGGGCTGAGACTGGAGTGTGACTTGTGGAACGGGGAGGTGTCTGTTGGGGTGAGACCAGCGTTACCGGTGGAGGGGGTAGATTTAATTTTGGGAAATGACTTGGCTGGCAGTCGTGTTTGGGCTGGTGTTTCCCCTCCTCCAGTCGTCACTCCGTCGCCGTTGCCGTCGGAACAGCCTGATGACTGCGCTGAGCAGTTTCCTGACGTTTTTCCTGCATGTGTGGTAACGCGTGCGATGGCTCGGGCTGAGACTGGTGGGAAGGTGGATAAGACTGCGCCATGCTTACCGGACATACCTTTGCCTATACCTCACGATGAGCTGCGGTGTGAGCAGAGAGCTGATCCCTCTATACAGGTGCTGTTTGGGTTGGTGCCGTCGGCTGACGAGGTGAACAGTGCTGCCAGTGGTTTCCTCATTCAGAACGACCTCCTGGTGAGAAAGTGGATGCCTCATGGAGAGGGTTTTGTGGGAGATCCTATTTGTCAGGTTGTCATTCCATCTAAGCTGCGTGGGGAGGTGTTAACGCTTGCTCATGATGGGGCGGGGCACTTGGGTGTCAGGAAAACATATGACAGGATTCTACGTCATTGCTTTTGGCCACGTCTGAAACGAGATGTTTCCCTGCACATTAGGAACTGTCATACGTGTCAATTGACTGGTAAGCCCAACCAGGCTATGAAATTGGCTCCGTTGCAACCAATACCAGCGATTGATGAGCCATTTGGCTATTTACTAATTGACTGTGTGGGGCCGCTGCCCCGTGCGAAGTCGGGCTGTCAGTACCTGCTTACGGTCATGTGCCAACGCACCAGGTACCCGGCAGCGTTTCCGTTGCGTACAATTACAGCTCGGTCAGTGGTCAAGGCCCTGACGCAGTTTATATCTGTGTTTGGCATTCCCAGAGTCATCCAGAGCGACCAGGGATCCAATTTTACCTCCCATTTGATGGGACAGGTGTTGAGGTTCCTCGGCATTAGGCATAACCAGTCGTCAGCCTACCATGCTCAGAGCCAAGGGGCTTTGGAACGATTTCACCAGACGCTGAAATCCCTTCTGCGGGCGTACTGTACTAAGATGAGTGGGGACTGGGAGGAGGGGCTTCCGTGGTTGCTCTTGGCGGCGCGGGAGGTGATACAGGAAAGCACTGGGTTTAGCCCGAATGACCTGGTGTTTGGTCACACTGTCCGCGGCCCGTTGGCTGTGTTAAGTGATGGGTGGAAAGAGACGAGTCCGCCCTCCAACTTGATTGACTACGTGAATGGGTTCAGGCATCGGCTGTATGTTGCAGGGGAGTTGGCGAAGCAAAAGCTGGCTGAATCAC
Source organism: Borostomias antarcticus (assembly GCF_949987555.1). Classification (NCBI taxonomy): domain Eukaryota; kingdom Metazoa; phylum Chordata; class Actinopteri; order Stomiiformes; family Stomiidae; genus Borostomias; species Borostomias antarcticus. The sequence continues at coordinate 4,520,430 of NC_140265.1, read as the reverse complement.
AGGTACGGATGAAAAGAGTGTACGACCGCCAGGCTGAGTTACGGGAGTTCAGTGTAGGAGATCAGGTTCTGGCTCTCTGTCCTTTGGTGAGTTCGCCCTTCCAGGCTAAGTTTGGTGGTCCGTATACTGTGGTCAAACGTGTTTCAGACCGGAACTATTTGATCGACACCCCTGGGCGTAGAAAGTCAGTGAAGCTGTTCCATGTGAACTTGCTTAAGCCCTACTATAGTGCAGTACCCGGCACTGACCAGCAGGGGTCGCCAGTGGTGAGCCCTGCCTTGGGGGCTGGTATGGCGGGGGTGGTGTCGGGGGAGGATACGGACGAGGCTGGTATTGAGCCTGATGGGGGGTTGTTGTCTGGTAGGCTTAATAATTCAGCAGCCCTCAAGCGTCTGAGGGGGCTGCTTAGCCATTTGACTGAGGGGCAGGCGGTGGAATTTGAGGCGCTTATTCTTCAGTATCCAAGCTTATTTGGTGATGTGCCTTCTTGTACTGACTGGATTGTGCACGACATTGACGTTGGGGATGCACAGCCTATCCGTCAGCATTTCTATAGGGTTTCTCCGGTGAAACGGCAGTGTTTAGATGCTGAGGTTAGATATATGGTAGATAACTCCCTTGCTGTGCCATCCGCGTCTAGTTGGGCGTCTCCTTGTCTCTTGGTGCCTAAAAGTGACAGGTCCCTGAGGTTTTGCTCCGATTTCCGGCGGGTCAACAAGGTGACTAAGCCCGACTCTTTCCCGCTGCCTCGTATGGAGGACTGCATTGACCTGGTGGGGGCTGCGAAGTATGTCAGCAAGTTCGATCTCCTGAAGGGCTACTGGCAGGTCCCTCTGTCCAGACGTGCACAGGAAGTGTCAGCATTTATTACGCCATCTGGGCTGTACTCTTATACCGTTATGCCGTTTGGACTGCGGAACGCACCTGCCACCTTCCAGCGGCTGATGAACCGTGTGGTGGAGGGGTTGGTCGGCTGTGCGGTTTATCTAGATGACCTTGTTGTTTGCAGTGACACTTGGGCTACGCACATGCAGCGGGTTAGAGCTTTGTTTGACCGGTTGGCGGCTGCCCGGCTTACGGTAAATCTTGCCAAATGTGAGTTTGCTTGTGCTACTGTAACCTACCTGGGCAAGGTGGTGGGCCAGGGGCAGGTGGCCCCGGTGCAGGCCAAAGTGGAGGCAGTGGAACGGTTCCCGCAGCCTGCCACTAAAAAGGAACTTATGAGGTTCCTTGGGATGGTGGGGTACTACCGTTGTTTTTGCAGAAACTTCTCCACTGTGGTGGCGCCTCTGACCAGCTTGTTAAAGGAAAATGCTCGTTTTTGACAACCTGGACCTTATTTACGACATATTATAAGAAGTTTGACTCACCCAGATCACTTTTGTGTTGTTCGGAGGCCTGTAGAAGAAATTTAAAATCCAGCGCGAGCCAGTATATCCATGTAATGGCGGCGCACGGGGCATAGGGAATGCAGTTTCTCAAAATCCATTTTCGGCCGCTAAACGGTTGTTTTCATCAATCACATTGCATGAATCGACAGTTGATATTCCTCTACGCGAGCCATTCTTTCGGTTTTCAAATACGTGGTCTGTAGCCACTGTAATATGATCTTTACAAGCCTCTCCCCCACTTGCTCCAGCACGCATGCGCACAGGCCAGCGCGCAGCCTGCTATTCTCCGGCTCACATTCTCTGCGCTACGATCGTAGTTGGTGCCGAGAATATTGTCGTCGTCATTCGTCAGCAACAATCCGATCGTAGCGCAGAGAATGTGAGGGAGCATAGCCAGTGTAAAGATCATATTACAGTGGCTACAGACCACGTATTTGAAAACCGAAAGAATGGCTCGCGTAGAGGAATATCAACTGTCGATTCATGCAATGTGATTGATGAAAACAACCGTTTAGCGGCCGAAAATGGATTTTTAGAAGCTGCATTCTCTTTGCCCCGTGCGCCGCCATTACATGGATATACTGGCTCGCGCTGGATTTTAAATTTCTTCTACAGGCCTCCGAACAACACAAAAGTGATCTGGGTGAGTCAAACTTCTTATAATATGTCGTAAATAAGGTCCAGGTTGTCAAAAACGAGCATTTTCCTTTAAGGGCCGCGGCTAAGTTTGTCTGGTCAACTGAGTGCCAGGAGGCCTTCTGCAACGTAAAGTCTCTGCTATGTTCTGCTCCTGTTTTGGCTGCCCCTCGTTTTGATCGACCTTTTGTCTTGCAGGTGGACGCGAGTCATGTGGGGGCGGGGGCTGTGCTGATGCAGGCCGATGTCACCGAGGTTTCCAGGCCGGTTTGTTTCTTTTCCCGAAAGTTTAATCGCCACCAGTTAAATTATTCGGTGATCGAAAAGGAGGCACTGGCGTTAATCTGGGCCCTGCAGTATTTTGCGGTTTATGTGGAGTCGGGGATGACTCCGGTTGTGGTCTATACGGACCATAACCCCCTGACCTTCATCCACTCCTTGCGGTGCCCGAACCAGCGGCTGGTGAGGTGGTGTCTATTTTTGCAGTCCCATGATTTGGACATTCGCCACATCAGGGGCCGTGACAATGTGGTGGCAGACGCATTGTCACGGGCTCCTGTGTTGGGCTAGCTGTGTTTGTTTTTTGTACGTTTTCTTTCGTTTTGCGCTTGGGTTGCTCTGGTGACAGTGGTCTTGTAGAGTCCCTGTCTTATGGGGGGAGGTGTGACGGCCCCGCCTACCCCATTTGCCTGTCTGTGTGTGTGTGTTCACAGTCTTGTTCAGTTTGTCCTAGCAGGTTCCTGGGGTGGGCGTGGCCGTCATCAGCAGCTAACCTGGCACACCTGGGCCAGGTGTGTCAGGGCTCTACAAGAAGAGCTGGGAGCTCAGTTGCTGGCTGGCTCTACTCCTCCCGGGGACACCGAGTGCTTTGCTTTGCTTTATAGTTTGAACTTGGTTTCGCACTACTCAACACTGCATTCATACACCCTTCACTCACTCATGCACTCACTTACACCACTGATAACTGACTGCACATCCCATGTTTGATTTATGTACTTTATGTCTTGTTTGAGCTTAGTTTAATTAAATCTTATTGTTAAATCCTTAGTTTGGTGTGCGTCCCCCTCCTTTGTCGCGGCCATACACGGCTTGGTTTGTGACACACACACACACACACACTCACACACACACACACTCACACACACACTCACACACTCACGCTCACTCACACACACACACACACTCACACTCACACTCACACACACACTCACACACTCACACACACACACACACACACTCACACACACACACTCACTCACACACACACACTCACACTCTCTCACACACACACACACACTCTCTTCTCACACATCTCTCTCTCTCTCTCTCACACATCTCTCTCTGTCTGTCTGTGTGTCTCTCTCTCTGTGTCTCTCTGTAGTTGGGCCTCTAAAGGTCTCTCTCTGTGTGTGTCTGTAGGTGGACCTCTAAAGGTCTCTCTCTGTGTGTGTGTGTGTGTGTGTGTGTGTGTGTGTGTGTGTGTGTGTGTGTGTGTGTGTGTGTGTGTGTGTGTGTGTATGTGGGCCTCTAAAGGTCTCTCTCTCTCTGTGTGTGTGTCTGTAGGTGGACCTCTAAAGGTCTCTCTCTGTGTGTGTGTGTGTGTGTGTGTGTGTGTGTGTGTGTGTGTGTGTGTGTGTGTGGGCCTCTAAAGGTCTCTCTCTGTGTGTGTGTCTGTAGGTGGACCTCTAAAGGTCTCTCTCTCTGTGTGTGTGTGTGTGTGTGTGTGTGTGTGTATGTGGGCCTCTAAAGGTCTCTATCTCTGTGTGTAGGTGGGCCTCTAAAGGTCTCTCTCTGTGTGTGTCTCTCTGTAGGTGGGCCAGGCAGCGTACTCGGCCTCTAAGGGGGGCATCGTGGGGATGACCCTCCCCATCGCCAGGGACCTGGCGCCCATGGGCATCCGAGTGGTTACCATAGCACCCGGTCAGTAGCACACCAGGAACTGAAACACTGCCCCTACTAGACACCTCTACCCTGAAACACTGCCCCTACTAGACACCTCTACCCTGAAACACTGCCCCTACTAGACACCTCTACCCTGAAACACTGCCCCTACTAGACACCTCTACCCTGAAACACTGCCCCTACTAGACACCTCTACCCTGAAACACTGCCCCTACTAGACACCTCTACCCTGAAACACTGCCCCTACTAGACACCTCTACCCTGAAACACTGCCCCTACTAGACACCTCTACCCTGAAACACTGCCCCTACTAGACACCTCTACCCTGAAACACTGCCCCTACTAGACACCTCTACCCTGAAACGCCCCCTCTGTGCGTGCGTGCTGGAGCAAGTGAGGAAGCTATTTCGTTTCTAAAGATCATATTACAGAAGCATGTGAAAAACCACAACAAGCCCTCGCTCTATGGAAGCACAACTAGCGATTCATAAAAACAGATTGATGAAAACAACCGTTTCGCGGCAGAACATAGATTTTTAAGAAGCTGCATTCTCAGTGCCCCGTCCGCCGCCATTACATGGATATACTTGGCTCGCGCTGGATTTAAAATTTCTTCTACAGGCCTCCGAATTACACCAAAGTTATCTCGGTGAGTCAAACGTCTTATAATATGCCGTAACTAAGGTCCAGGTTGTCAAAAACAAGCATTCACCTTTAATGTCTCATGTAAAGCACTTTGAATTGCCTTGTTGCTGAAATGTGCTATGTAAGCGCATTGTGTTGCCTCTGGGTATGAAATGCGCTATATAAATAAAGCTTTGATTGATTGATTGATTGATGTAAATAAACTAGCCTTGCCCAAAGACTACTACTGGCAGTAAGCTAAGTGACTTGATATCATTAAATCAAAAATCAGTAGCCTATAGTCTGGATTGGAAGTCAATGACTGCAAACGTGAATCAGTAGCCTAACAGGTAAAATTAGGCTAAAGTTAAAAGCTAAAAGACTATAAAGCTAACGTTAGCCTGTATTTCGAGTCGATGTGATCAAAAGATCAGATGAGTTAAACAAATTAGCTGTAAAACGTCCATATTCAAATGCTTAATGAATTCCCTTTTGAAAAGGTCATTCTGTTTATGCTTGCTGTTTAATTTGCGGTTGTCGCGTGAGAAGACACATGATATTTTGACCTTACAATCACATGATATTTTGACCTTACAATCACATGATATTTTGACCTTACAATCACATGATATTTTGACCTTACAATCACATGATATTTTGACTTTACAATCACATGATATTTTGACCTTACAATAACTGATATGAGAAAGAAAGAAAAAGCCAGGACTAACCGTTTTTCAATGGGTTAATGCTAACGGCTAGCAGGCTAACAGCCTTATTCCCCCCCCTCATCTGGATCTGGCTTGTTTTCTATCAACGAGCCCCATGTGACTCTGCTCCCACCCCTGTCCCTCCCCAGGGCTGTTCTCCACGCCGCTCCTGGCCGGCCGGCCTGCCTGAGAAGGTGCGCTCCTTCCTGGCGCGCCAGGTACCCTTCCCCCCCCCGCCTGGGGGACCCGGCGGAGTTCGCCCACCTGGTCACGGCGCTGGCCGAGAACCCCATGATCAACAGAGAGGTCATCCGGCTGGACGGAGCTATCCGCATGCAGCCCTGAGAGGGTGTGTGTGTGTGTGTGTGTGTGTGTGTGTGTGTATGGTGTGCACTGTCAATGATGGCCTGGTCATCAGATTGAAGTAATAAAGTATGATAAGAACTTGAGAGAAACTTGCTGTCTGATTGGTTTGCTTGTGTTGAGTAGTTAGGGGATGGAATGTAACTGAAGGTCTAGGCTGACCACTAGGACATCTTGTGTGTGTGTGTTATCTAGGCTGACCACTAGGACATCTTGTGTGTGTGTGTTATCTAGGCCGACCACTAGGACATCTTGTGTGTGTGTGTGTGTGTTATCTAGGCCGACCACTAGGACAGCTTGTGTGTGTGTGTTATCTAGGCTGACCACTAGGACAGCTTGTGTGTGTGTGTGTTATCTAGGCTGACCACTAGGACATCTTGTGTGTGTGTTATCTAGGCTGACCACTAGGACATCTTGTGTGTGTGTGTTATCTAGGCTGACCACTAGGACATCTTGTGTGTGTGTGTTATCTAGGCCGACCACTAGGACAGCTTGTGTGTGTGTGTTATCTAGGCTGACCACTAGGACAGCTTGTGTGTGTGTGTTATCTAGGCTGACCACTAGGACATCTTGTGTGTGTGTGTTATCTAGGCCGACCACTAGGACAGCTTGTGTGTGTGTGTGTGTGTGTTATCTAGGCCGACCACTAGGACAGCTTGTGTGTGTGTGTTATCTAGGCTGACCACTAGGACAGCTTGTGTGTGTGTGTGTGTGTTATCTAGGCCGACCACTAGGACAGCTTGTGTGTGTGTGTTATCTAGGCCGACCACTAGGACAGCTTGTGTGTGTGTGTGTGTGTTATCTAGGCCGACCACTAGGACAGCTTGTGTGTGTGTGTTATCTAGGCCGACCACTAGGACAGCTTGTGTGTGTGTGTTATCTAGGCTGACCACTAGGACAGCTTGTGTGTGTGTGTGTTATCTAGGCCGACCACTAGGACAGCTTGTGTGTGTGTGTTATCTAGGCCGACCACTAGGACAGCTTGTGTGTGTGTGTGTTATCTAGGCCGACCACTAGGACAGCTTGTGTGTGTGTGTTATCTAGGCCGACCACTAGGACAGCTTGTGTGTGTGTGTGTTATCTAGGCCGACCACTAGGACAGCTTGTGTGTGTGTGTTATCTAGGCCGACCACTAGGACAGCTTGTGTGTGTGTGTTATCTAGGCCGACCACTAGGACAGCTTGTGTGTGTGTGTTATCTAGGCCGACCACTAGGATAGCTCCGAGAACAGCTGGACATGTGCACTCAGTGAGACTGTTTTGTAAACTAATCCAGTAATAAACTCTTTTTCTCTGCTCTTGTGTATACTGTACCAATGTTGCAAAGGTGAATTTTGTACTTGCAGGCTGAAATTGATGCACAAACAGATCTTTATGGAGAGTATCCAGACTGATTTGCGAAAGAAACAGAATGATTGCGCCAAAATTGAGTATGAAGCTCGTGCACTGTTATATGCATGTGCAGAAGAAACCACATAATTGCATCTCCTGTAGTTTCTGAGAAAATGCGCGTTACTTTCGCCCTCTGTTACTTTGGTCCCAGCTCTCCCCTCCTGAGATGGTGTTAACCAGGGTAACCAAGTCAGAATCACCACACTGAGACACTCATCAAACTGAGACACTCATCAAACTCCTCGTCTCTCTCGTCATCTGACTCCCCAAGATCAAAGTCAGGTTCTGGATCATCCTGCAGTGTTTGCTTACTGCAGGTCTGTAACCTGCAAACGTCTGCATGTCAGTCCATCTGACATGTATGTGCAGCTCGGCATGGACGGACACACCTGCATGTTAGCGGCTCTCCAGAGGCAAGCGACCCAAGGCTAGATCGACTAAAGGCACCAGGTGACCACTTCAAGAGCGACTTGATCAAGAAAGACGCAAAACAAAGCCGTAGTATTTATAGGTTTGGGATGTGATGCTGACCTGGTTATAGGTGTGGGATGTGATGCTGACCTGGTTATAGGTTTGGGATGTGATCCTGACCTGGTTATAGGTTTGGGATGTGATGCTGACCTGGTTATAGGTGTGGGATGTGATGCTGACCTGGTTATAGGTTTGGGATGTGATCCTGACCTGGTTATAGGTTTGGGATGTGATGCTGACCTGGTTATAGGTGTGGGATGTGATCCTGACCTGGTTATAGGTGTGGGATGTGATGCTGACCTGGTTATAGGTGTGGGATGTGATGCTGACCTGGTTATAGGTGTGGGATGTGATGCTGACCTGGTTATAGGTGTGGGATGTGATGCTGACCTGGTTATAGGTTTGGGATGTGATGCTGACCTGGTTATAGGTTTGGGATGTGATCCTGACCTGGTTATAGGTTTGGGCTGTGATCCTGACCTGGTTATAGGTGTGGGATGTGATCCTGACCTGGTTATAGGTTTGGGATGTGATGCTGACCTGGTTATAGGTTTGGGATGTGATGCTGACCTGGTTATAGGTGTGGGATGTGATGCTGACCTGGTTATAGGTTTGGGATGTGATGCTGACCTGGTTATAGGTTTGGGATGTGATGCTGACCTGGTTATAGGTGTGGGATGTGATGCTGACCTGGTTATAGGTTTGGGATGTGATACTGACCTGGTTATAGGTTTGGGATGTGATGCTGACCTGGTTATAGGTTTGGGATGTGATGCTGACCTGGTTATAGGTTTGGGATGTGATGCTGACCTGGTTATAGGTGTGGGATGTGATGCTGACCTGGTTATAGGTGTGGGATGTGATCCTGACCTGGTTATAGGTTTGGGATGTGATCCTGACCTGGTTATAGGTTTGGGATGTGATACTGACCTGGTTATAGGTTTGGGATGTGATACTGACCTGGTTATAGGTTTGGGATGTGATGCTGACCTGGTTATAGGTTTGGGATGTGATGCTTACCTGGTTATAGGTTTGGGATGTGATCCTGACCTGGTTATAGGTGTGGGATGTGATCCGGACCTGGTTATAGGTTTGGGATGTGATCCGGACCTGGTTATAGGTTTGGGATGTGATGCTGACCTGGTTATAGGTTTGGGATGTGATGCTGACCTGGTTATAGGTTTGGGATGTGATGCTGACCTGGTTATAGGTGTGGGATGTGATGCTGACCTGGTTATAGGTTTGGGATGTGATGCTGACCTGGTTATAGGTATGGGATGTGATGCTGACCTGGTTATAGGTTTGGGATGTGATGCTGACCTGGTTATAGGTTTGGGATGTGATGCTGACCTGGTTATAGGTGTGGGATGTGATGCTGACCTGGTTATAGGTTTGGGATGTGATGCTGACCTGGTTATAGGTGTGGGATGTGATGCTGACCTGGTTATAGGTTTGGGATGTGATCCTGACCTGGTTATAGGTTTGGGATGTGATCCTGACCTGGTTATAGGTGTGGGATGTGATGCTGACCTGGTTATAGGTTTGGGATGTGATCCTGACCTGGTTATAGGTTTGGGATGTGATGCTGACCTGGTTATAGGTTTGGGATGTGATGCTGACCTGGTTATAGGTTTGGGATGTGATACTGACCTGGTTATAGGTTTGGGATGTGATGCTGACCTGGTTATAGGTGTGGGATGTGATGCTGACCTGGTTATAGGTGTGGGATGTGATGCTGACCTGGTTATAGGTGTGGGATGTGATGCTGACCTGGTTATAGGTGTGGGATGTGATGCTGACCTGGTTATAGGTTTGGGATGTGATGCTGACCTGGTTATAGGTTTGGGATGTGATCCTGACCTGGTTATAGGTTTGGGCTGTGATCCTGACCTGGTTATAGGTGTGGGATGTGATCCTGAGCTGGTTATAGGTTTGGGATGTGATGCTGACCTGGTTATAGGTTTGGGATGTGATGCTGACCTGGTTATAGGTGTGGGATGTGATGCTGACCTGGTTATAGGTTTGGGATGTGATGCTGACCTGGTTATAGGTTTGGGATGTGATGCTGACCTGGTTATAGGTGTGGGATGTGATGCTGACCTGGTTATAGGTGTGGGATATGATCCTGACCTGGTTATAGGTGTGGGATGTGATCCTGACCTGGTTATAGGTGTGGGATGTGATGCTGACCTGGTTATAGGTTTGGGATGTGATCCTGACCTGGTTATAGGTGTGGGATGTGATCCTGACCTGGTTATAGGTTTGGGATGTGATGCTGACCTGGTTATAGGTTTGGGATGTGATGCTGACCTGGTTATAGGTGTGGGATGTGATCCTGACCTGGTAATAGGTTTGGGATGTGATGCTGACCTGGTTATAGGTTTGGGATGTGATGCTGACCTGGTTATAGGTGTGGGATGTGATGCTGACCTGGTTATAGGTTTGGGATGTGATGCTGACCTGGTTATAGGTTTGGGATGTGATGCTGACCTGGTTATAGGTGTGGGATGTGATGCTGACCTGGTTATAGGTTTGGGATGTGATACTGACCTGGTTATAGGTTTGGGATGTGATGCTGACCTGGTTATAGGTTTGGGATGTGATGCTGACCTGGTTATAGGTTTGGGATTTGATACTGACCTGGTTATAGGTTTGGGATGTGATGCTGACCTGGTTATAGGTTTGGGATGTGATGCTGACCTGGTTATAGGTGTGGGATGTGATCCTGACCTGGTTATAGGTGTGGGATGTGATCCTGACCTGGTTATAGGTGTGGGATGTGATCCTGACCTGGTTATAGGTGTGGGATGTGATGCTGACCTGGTTATAGGTGTGGGATGTGATGCTGACCTGGTTATAGGTTTGGGATGTGATGCTGACCTGGTTATAGGTTTGGGATGTGATCCTGACCTGGTTATAGGTTTGGGCTGTGATCCTGACCTGGTTATAGGTGTGGGATGTGATCCTGACCTGGTTATAGGTTTGGGATGTGATGCTGACCTGGTTATAGGTTTGGGATGTGATGCTGACCTGGTTATAGGTGTGGGATGTGATGCTGACCTGGTTATAGGTTTGGGATGTGATCCTGACCTGGTTATAGGTTTGGGATGTGATCCTGACCTGGTTATAGGTTTGGGATGTGATGCTGACCTGGTTATAGGTTTGGGATGTGATGCTGACCTGGTTATAGGTGTGGGATGTGTTCCTGACCTGGTTATAGGTTTGAGATGTGATCCTGACCTGGTTATAGGTGTGGGATGTGATGCTGACCTGGTTATAGGTTTGGGATGTGATCCTGACCTGGTTATAGGTGTGGGATGTGATCCTGACCTGGTTATAGGTTTGGGATGTGATCCTGACCTGGTTATAGGTTTGGGATGTGATGCTGACCTGGTTATAGGTTTGGGATGTGATGCTGACCTGGTTATAGGTGTGGGATGTGTTCCTGACCTGGTTATAGGTTTGGGATGTGATCCTGACCTGGTTATAGGTGTGGGATGTGATGCTGACCTGGTTATAGGTTTGGGATGTGATCCTGACCTGGTTATAGGTGTGGGATGTGATGCTGACCTGGTTATAGGTGTGGGATGTGATGCTGACCTGGTTATAGGTTTGGGATGTGATGCTGACCTGGTTATAGGTTTGGGATGTGATGCTGACCTGGTTATAGGTTTGGGATGTGATACTGACCTGGTTATAGGTTTGGGATGTGATGCTGACCTGGTTATAGGTTTGGGATGTGATCCTGACCTGGTTATAGGTTTGGGATGTGATACTGACCTGGTTATAGGTTTGGGATGTGATACTGACCTGGTTATAGGTTTGGGATGTGATGCTGACCTGGTTATAGGTTTGGGATGTGATGCTTACCTGGTTATAGGTTTGGGATGTGATCCTGACCTGGTTATAGGTGTGGGATGTGATCCGGACCTGGTTATAGGTTTGGGATGTGATCCTGACCTGGTTATAGGTTTGGGATGTGATGCTGACCTGGTTATAGGTTTGGGATGTGATGCTGACCTGGTTATAGGTTTGGGATGTGATGCTGACCTGGTTATAGGTGTGGGATGTGATGCTGACCTGGTTATAGGTTTGGGATGTGATGCTGACCTGGTTATAGGTATGGGATGTGATGCTGACCTGGTTATAGGTTTGGGATGTGATGCTGACCTGGTTATAGGTTTGGGATGTGATGCTGACCTGGTTATAGGTGTGGGATGTGATGCTGACCTGGTTATAGGTGTGGGATGTGATCCTGACCTGGTTATAGGTGTGGGATGTGATCCTGACCTGGTTATAGGTGTGGGATGTGATGCTGACCTGGTTATAGGTGTGGGATGTGATGCTGACCTGGTTATAGGTGTGGGATGTGATGCTGACCTGGTTATAGGTTTGGGATGTGATGCTGACCTGGTTATAGGTTTGGGATGTGATCCTGACCTGGTTATAGGTTTGGGCTGTGATCCTGACCTGGTTATAGGTGTGGGATGTGATCCTGACCTGGTTATAGGTTTGGGATGTGATGCTGACCTGGTTATAGGTTTGGGATGTGATGCTGACCTGGTTATAGGTGTGGGATGTGATGCTGACCTGGTTATAGGTTTGGGATGTGATGCTGACCTGGTTATAGGTGTGGGATGTGATGCTGACCTGGTTATAGGTTTGGGATGTGATCCTGACCTGGTTATAGGTTTGGGATGTGATCCTGACCTGGTTATAGGTGTGGGATGTGATCCTGACCTGGTTATAGGTGTGGGATGTGATGCTGACCTGGTTATAGGTGTGGGATGTGATGCTGACCTGGTTATAGGTTTGGGATGTGATGCTGACCTGGTTATAGGTTTGGGATGTGATCCTGACCTGGTTATAGGTTTGGGCTGTGATCCTGACCTGGTTATAGGTGTGGGATGTGATCCTGACCTGGTTATAGGTTTGGGATGTGATGCTGACCTGGTTATAGGTTTGGGATGTGATGCTGACCTGGTTATAGGTGTGGGATGTGATGCTGACCTGGTTATAGGTTTGGGATGTGATCCTGACCTGGTTATAGGTTTGGGATGTGATCCTGACCTGGTTATAGGTTTGGGATGTGATGCTGACCTGGTTATAGGTTTGGGATGTGATGCTGACCTGGTTATAGGTGTGGGATGTGTTCCTGACCTGGTTATAGGTTTGAGATGTGATCCTGACCTGGTTATAGGTGTGGGATGTGATGCTGACCTGGTTATAGGTTTGGGATGTGATCCTGACCTGGTTATAGGTGTGGGATGTGATCCTGACCTGGTTATAGGTTTGGGATGTGATCCTGACCTGGTTATAGGTTTGGGATGTGATGCTGACCTGGTTATAGGTTTGGGATGTGATGCTGACCTGGTTATAGGTGTGGGATGTGTTCCTGACCTGGTTATAGGTTTGGGATGTGATCCTGACCTGGTTATAGGTGTGGGATGTGATGCTGACCTGGTTATAGGTTTGGGATGTGATGCTGACCTGGTTATAGGTTTGGGATGTGATGCTGACCTGGTTATAGGTTTGGGATGTGATGCTGACCTGGTTATAGGTTTGGGATGTGATACTGACCTGGTTATAGGTTTGGGATGTGATGCTGACCTGGTTATAGGTTTGGGATGTGATCCTGACCTGGTTATAGGTTTGGGATGTGATACTGACCTGGTTATAGGTTTGGGATGTGATACTGACCTGGTTATAGGTTTGGGATGTGATGCTGACCTGGTTATAGGTTTGGGATGTGATGCTTACCTGGTTATAGGTTTGGGATGTGATCCTGACCTGGTTATAGGTGTGGGATGTGATCCGGACCTGGTTATAGGTTTGGGATGTGATCCTGACCTGGTTATAGGTTTGGGATGTGATGCTGACCTGGTTATAGGTTTGGGATGTGATGCTGACCTGGTTATAGGTTTGGGATGTGATGCTGACCTGGTTATAGGTGTGGGATGTGATGCTGACCTGGTTATAGGTTTGGGATGTGATGCTGACCTGGTTATAGGTATGGGATGTGATGCTGACCTGGTTATAGGTTTGGGATGTGATGCTGACCTGGTTATAGGTTTGGGATGTGATGCTGACCTGGTTATAGGTGTGGGATGTGATGCTGACCTGGTTATAGGTGTGGGATGTGATCCTGACCTGGTTATAGGTGTGGGATGTGATGCTGACCTGGTTATAGGTGTGGGATGTGATCCTGACCTGGTTATAGGTGTGGGATGTGATCCTGACCTGGTTATAGGTGTGGGATGTGATCCTGACCTGGTTATAGGTGTGGGATGTGATGCTGACCTGGTTATAGGTGTGGGATGTGATGCTGACCTGGTTATAGGTGTGGGATGTGATGCTGACCTGGTTATAGGTTTGGGATGTGATGCTGACCTGGTTATAGGTTTGGGATGTGATCCTGACCTGGTTATAGGTTTGGGCTGTGATCCTGACCTGGTTATAGGTGTGGGATGTGATCCTGACCTGGTTATAGGTTTGGGATGTGATGCTGACCTGGTTATAGGTTTGGGATGTGATGCTGACCTGGTTATAGGTGTGGGATGTGATGCTGACCTGGTTATAGGTTTGGGATGTGATGCTGACCTGGTTATAGGTGTGGGATGTGATGCTGACCTGGTTATAGGTTTGGGATGTGATCCTGACCTGGTTATAGGTTTGGGATGTGATCCTGACCTGGTTATAGGTTTGGGATGTGATGCTGACCTGGTTATAGGTTTGGGATGTGATGCTGACCTGGTTATAGGTGTGGGATGTGTTCCTGACCTGGTTATAGGTTTGGGATGTGATCCTGACCTGGTTATAGGTGTGGGATGTGATGCTGACCTGGTTATAGGTTTGGGATGTGATCCTGACCTGGTTATAGGTGTGGGATGTGATGCTGACCTGGTTATAGGTGTGGGATGTGATGCTGACCTGGTTATAGGTGTGGGATGTGATGCTGACCTGGTTATAGGTTTGGGATGTGATCCTGACCTGGTTATAGGTTTGGGATGTGATGCTGACCTGGTTATAGGTTTGGGATGTGATGCTGACCTGGTTATAGGTTTGGGATGTGATACTGACCTGGTTATAGGTTTGGGATGTGATGCTGACCTGGTTATAGGTTTGGGATGTGATCCTGACCTGGTTATAGGTTTGGGATGTGATACTGACCTGGTTATAGGTTTGGGATGTGATACTGACCTGGTTATAGGTTTGGGATGTGATGCTGACCTGGTTATAGGTTTGGGATGTGATGCTTACCTGGTTATAGGTTTGGGATGTGATCCTGACCTGGTTATAGGTGTGGGATGTGATCCGGACCTGGTTATAGGTTTGGGATGTGATCCTGACCTGGTTATAGGTTTGGGATGTGATGCTGACCTGGTTATAGGTTTGGGATGTGATGCTGACCTGGTTATAGGTTTGGGATGTGATGCTGACCTGGTTATAGGTGTGGGATGTGATGCTGACCTGGTTATAGGTTTGGGATGTGATGCTGACCTGGTTATAGGTATGGGATGTGATGCTGACCTGGTTATAGGTTTGGGATGTGATGCTGACCTGGTTATAGGTTTGGGATGTGATGCTGACCTGGTTATAGGTGTGGGATGTGATGCTGACCTGGTTATAGGTGTGGGATGTGATCCTGACCTGGTTATAGGTGTGGGATGTGATCCTGACCTGGTTATAGGTGTGGGATGTGATGCTGACCTGGTTATAGGTGTGGGATGTGATGCTGACCTGGTTATAGGTGTGGGATGTGATGCTGACCTGGTTATAGGTTTGGGATGTGATGCTGACCTGGTTATAGGTTTGGGATGTGATCCTGACCTGGTTATAGGTTTGGGCTGTGATCCTGACCTGGTTATAGGTGTGGGATGTGATCCTGACCTGGTTATAGGTTTGGGATGTGATGCTGACCTGGTTATAGGTTTGGGATGTGATGCTGACCTGGTTATAGGTGTGGGATGTGATGCTGACCTGGTTATAGGTTTGGGATGTGATGCTGACCTGGTTATAGGTGTGGGATGTGATGCTGACCTGGTTATAGGTTTGGGATGTGATCCTGACCTGGTTATAGGTTTGGGATGTGATCCTGACCTGGTTATAGGTTTGGGATGTGATGCTGACCTGGTTATAGGTTTGGGATGTGATGCTGACCTGGTTATAGGTGTGGGATGTGTTCCTGACCTGGTTATAGGTTTGGGATGTGATCCTGACCTGGTTATAGGTGTGGGATGTGATGCTGACCTGGTTATAGGTTTGGGATGTGATCCTGACCTGGTTATAGGTGTGGGATGTGATGCTGACCTGGTTATAGGTGTGGGATGTGATGCTGACCTGGTTATAGGTTTGGGATGTGATGCTGACCTGGTTATAGGTGTGGGATGTGATGCTGACCTGGTTATAGGTGTGGGATGTGATGCTGACCTGGTTATAGGTGTGGGATGTGATGCTGACCTGGTTATAGGTTTGGGATGTGATCCTGACCTGGTTATAGGTTTGGGATGTGATGCTGACCTGGTTATAGGTTTGGGATGTGATGCTGACCTGGTTATAGGTTTGGGATGTGATGCTGACCTGGTTATAGGTTTGGGATGTGATGCTGACCTGGTTATAGGTGTGGGATGTGATCCTGACCTGGTTATAGGTGTGGGATGTGATGCTGACCTGGTTATAGGTGTGGGATGTGATGCTGACCTGGTTATAGGTGTGGGATGTGATGCTGACCTGGTTATAGGTGTGGGATGTGATGCTGACCTGGTTATAGGTTTGGGATGTGATGCTGACCTGGTTATAGGTTTGGGATGTGATCCTGACCTGGTTATAGGTTTGGGCTGTGATCCTGACCTGGTTATAGGTGTGGGATGTGATCCTGACCTGGTTATAGGTTTGGGATGTGATGCTGACCTGGTTATAGGTGTGGGATGTGATGCTGACATGGTTATAGGTGTGGGATGTGATGCTGACCTGGTTATAGGTTTGGGATGTGATACTGACCTGGTTATAGGTTTGGGATGTGATGCTGACCTGGTTATAGGTTTGGGATGTGATGCTGACCTGGTTATAGGTGTGGGATGTGATGCTGACCTGGTTATAGGTGTGGGATGTGATCCTGACCTGGTTATAGGTTTGGGATGTGATCCTGACCTGGTTATAGGTGTGGGATGTGATGCTGACCTGGTTATAGGTGTGGGATGTGATGCTGACCTGGTTATAGGTGTGGGATGTGATGCTGACCTGGTTATAGGTGTGGGATGTGATGCTGACCTGGTTATAGGTGTGGGATGTGATGCTGACCTGGTTATAGGTTTGGGATGTGATGCTGACCTGGTTATAGGTTTGGGATGTGATCCTGACCTGGTTATAGGTTTGGGCTGTGATCCTGACCTGGTTATAGGTGTGGGATGTGATCCTGACCTGGTTATAGGTTTGGGATGTGATGCTGACCTGGTTATAGGTTTGGGATGTGATGCTGACCTGGTTATAGGTTTGGGATGTGATGCTGACCTGGTTATAGGTGTGGGATGTGATGCTGACCTGGTTATAGGTTTGGGATGTGATGCTGACCTGGTTATAGGTATGGGATGTGATGCTGACCTGGTTATAGGTTTGGGATGTGATGCTGACCTGGTTATAGGTTTGGGATGTGATGCTGACCTGGTTATAGGTGTGGGATGTGATGCTGACCTGGTTATAGGTTTGGGATGTGATGCTGACCTGGTTATAGGTGTGGGATGTGATGCTGACCTGGTTATAGGTTTGGGATGTGATCCTGACCTGGTTATAGGTTTGGGATGTGATCCTGACCTGGTTATAGGTGTGGGATGTGATGCTGACCTGGTTATAGGTTTGGGATGTGATCCTGACCTGGTTATAGGTTTGGGATGTGATGATGACCTGGTTATAGGTTTGGGATGTGATGCTGACCTGGTTATAGGTTTGGGATGTGATACTGACCTGGTTATAGGTTTGGGATGTGATGCTGACCTGGTTATAGGTGTGGGATGTGATGCTGACCTGGTTATAGGTGTGGGATGTGATGCTGACCTGGTTATAGGTGTGGGATGTGATGCTGACCTGGTTATAGGTGTGGGATGTGATGCTGACCTGGTTATAGGTTTGGGATGTGATGCTGACCTGGTTATAGGTTTGGGATGTGATCCTGACCTGGTTATAGGTTTGGGCTGTGATCCTGACCTGGTTATAGGTGTGGGATGTGATCCTGAGCTGGTTATAGGTTTGGGATGTGATGCTGACCTGGTTATAGGTTTGGGATGTGATGCTGACCTGGTTATAGGTGTGGGATGTGATGCTGACCTGGTTATAGGTTTGGGATGTGATGCTGACCTGGTTATAGGTTTGGGATGTGATGCTGACCTGGTTATAGGTGTGGGATGTGATGCTGACCTGGTTATAGGTGTGGGATATGATCCTGACCTGGTTATAGGTGTGGGATGTGATCCTGACCTGGTTATAGGTGTGGGATGTGATGCTGACCTGGTTATAGGTTTGGGATGTGATCCTGACCTGGTTATAGGTGTGGGATGTGATCCTGACCTGGTTATAGGTTTGGGATGTGATGCTGACCTGGTTATAGGTTTGGGATGTGATGCTGACCTGGTTATAGGTGTGGGATGTGATCCTGACCTGGTAATAGGTTTGGGATGTGATGCTGACCTGGTTATAGGTTTGGGATGTGATGCTGACCTGGTTATAGGTGTGGGATGTGATGCTGACCTGGTTATAGGTTTGGGATGTGATGCTGACCTGGTTATAGGTTTGGGATGTGATGCTGACCTGGTTATAGGTGTGGGATGTGATGCTGACCTGGTTATAGGTTTGGGATGTGATACTGACCTGGTTATAGGTTTGGGATGTGATGCTGACCTGGTTATAGGTTTGGGATGTGATGCTGACCTGGTTATAGGTTTGGGATTTGATACTGACCTGGTTATAGGTTTGGGATGTGATGCTGACCTGGTTATAGGTTTGGGATGTGATGCTGACCTGGTTATAGGTGTGGGATGTGATCCTGACCTGGTTATAGGTGTGGGATGTGATCCTGACCTGGTTATAGGTGTGGGATGTGATCCTGACCTGGTTATAGGTGTGGGATGTGATGCTGACCTGGTTATAGGTGTGGGATGTGATGCTGACCTGGTTATAGGTTTGGGATGTGATGCTGACCTGGTTATAGGTTTGGGATGTGATCCTGACCTGGTTATAGGTTTGGGCTGTGATCCTGACCTGGTTATAGGTGTGGGATGTGATCCTGACCTGGTTATAGGTTTGGGATGTGATGCTGACCTGGTTATAGGTTTGGGATGTGATGCTGACCTGGTTATAGGTGTGGGATGTGATGCTGACCTGGTTATAGGTTTGGGATGTGATCCTGACCTGGTTATAGGTTTGGGATGTGATCCTGACCTGGTTATAGGTTTGGGATGTGATGCTGACCTGGTTATAGGTTTGGGATGTGATGCTGACCTGGTTATAGGTGTGGGATGTGTTCCTGACCTGGTTATAGGTTTGAGATGTGATCCTGACCTGGTTATAGGTGTGGGATGTGATGCTGACCTGGTTATAGGTTTGGGATGTGATCCTGACCTGGTTATAGGTGTGGGATGTGATCCTGACCTGGTTATAGGTTTGGGATGTGATCCTGACCTGGTTATAGGTTTGGGATGTGATGCTGACCTGGTTATAGGTTTGGGATGTGATGCTGACCTGGTTATAGGTGTGGGATGTGTTCCTGACCTGGTTATAGGTTTGGGATGTGATCCTGACCTGGTTATAGGTGTGGGATGTGATGCTGACCTGGTTATAGGTTTGGGATGTGATCCTGACCTGGTTATAGGTGTGGGATGTGATGCTGACCTGGTAATAGGTGTGGGATGTGATGCTGACCTGGTTATAGGTTTGGGATGTGATGCTGACCTGGTTATAGGTTTGGGATGTGATGCTGACCTGGTTATAGGTTTGGGATGTGATACTGACCTGGTTATAGGTTTGGGATGTGATGCTGACCTGGTTATAGGTTTGGGATGTGATCCTGACCTGGTTATAGGTTTGGGATGTGATACTGACCTGGTTATAGGTTTGGGATGTGATACTGACCTGGTTATAGGTTTGGGATGTGATGCTGACCTGGTTATAGGTTTGGGATGTGATGCTTACCTGGTTATAGGTTTGGGATGTGATCCTGACCTGGTTATAGGTGTGGGATGTGATCCGGACCTGGTTATAGGTTTGGGATGTGATCCTGACCTGGTTATAGGTTTGGGATGTGATGCTGACCTGGTTATAGGTTTGGGATGTGATGCTGACCTGGTTATAGGTTTGGGATGTGATGCTGACCTGGTTATAGGTGTGGGATGTGATGCTGACCTGGTTATAGGTTTGGGATGTGATGCTGACCTGGTTATAGGTATGGGATGTGATGCTGACCTGGTTATAGGTTTGGGATGTGATGCTGACCTGGTTATAGGTTTGGGATGTGATGCTGACCTGGTTATAGGTGTGGGATGTGATGCTGACCTGGTTATAGGTGTGGGATGTGATCCTGACCTGGTTATAGGTGTGGGATGTGATCCTGACCTGGTTATAGGTGTGGGATGTGATGCTGACCTGGTTATAGGTGTGGGATGTGATGCTGACCTGGTTATAGGTGTGGGATGTGATGCTGACCTGGTTATAGGTTTGGGATGTGATGCTGACCTGGTTATAGGTTTGGGATGTGATCCTGACCTGGTTATAGGTTTGGGCTGTGATCCTGACCTGGTTATAGGTGTGGGATGTGATCCTGACCTGGTTATAGGTTTGGGATGTGATGCTGACCTGGTTATAGGTTTGGGATGTGATGCTGACCTGGTTATAGGTGTGGGATGTGATGCTGACCTGGTTATAGGTTTGGGATGTGATGCTGACCTGGTTATAGGTGTGGGATGTGATGCTGACCTGGTTATAGGTTTGGGATGTGATCCTGACCTGGTTATAGGTTTGGGATGTGATCCTGACCTGGTTATAGGTGTGGGATGTGATCCTGACCTGGTTATAGGTGTGGGATGTGATGCTGACCTGGTTATAGGTGTGGGATGTGATGCTGACCTGGTTATAGGTTTGGGATGTGATGCTGACCTGGTTATAGGTTTGGGATGTGATCCTGACCTGGTTATAGGTTTGGGCTGTGATCCTGACCTGGTTATAGGTGTGGGATGTGATCCTGACCTGGTTATAGGTTTGGGATGTGATGCTGACCTGGTTATAGGTTTGGGATGTGATGCTGACCTGGTTATAGGTGTGGGATGTGATGCTGACCTGGTTATAGGTTTGGGATGTGATCCTGACCTGGTTATAGGTTTGGGATGTGATCCTGACCTGGTTATAGGTTTGGGATGTGATGCTGACCTGGTTATAGGTTTGGGATGTGATGCTGACCTGGTTATAGGTGTGGGATGTGTTCCTGACCTGGTTATAGGTTTGAGATGTGATCCTGACCTGGTTATAGGTGTGGGATGTGATGCTGACCTGGTTATAGGTTTGGGATGTGATCCTGACCTGGTTATAGGTGTGGGATGTGATCCTGACCTGGTTATAGGTTTGGGATGTGATCCTGACCTGGTTATAGGTTTGGGATGTGATGCTGACCTGGTTATAGGTTTGGGATGTGATGCTGACCTGGTTATAGGTGTGGGATGTGTTCCTGACCTGGTTATAGGTTTGGGATGTGATCCTGACCTGGTTATAGGTGTGGGATGTGATGCTGACCTGGTTATAGGTTTGGGATGTGATCCTGACCTGGTTATAGGTGTGGGATGTGATGCTGACCTGGTTATAGGTGTGGGATGTGATGCTGACCTGGTTATAGGTTTGGGATGTGATGCTGACCTGGTTATAGGTTTGGGATGTGATGCTGACCTGGTTATAGGTTTGGGATGTGATACTGACCTGGTTATAGGTTTGGGATGTGATGCTGACCTGGTTATAGGTTTGGGATGTGATCCTGACCTGGTTATAGGTTTGGGATGTGATACTGACCTGGTTATAGGTTTGGGATGTGATACTGACCTGGTTATAGGTTTGGGATGTGATGCTGACCTGGTTATAGGTTTGGGATGTGATGCTTACCTGGTTATAGGTTTGGGATGTGATCCTGACCTGGTTATAGGTGTGGGATGTGATCCGGACCTGGTTATAGGTTTGGGATGTGATCCTGACCTGGTTATAGGTTTGGGATGTGATGCTGACCTGGTTATAGGTTTGGGATGTGATGCTGACCTGGTTATAGGTTTGGGATGTGATGCTGACCTGGTTATAGGTGTGGGATGTGATGCTGACCTGGTTATAGGTTTGGGATGTGATGCTGACCTGGTTATAGGTATGGGATGTGATGCTGACCTGGTTATAGGTTTGGGATGTGATGCTGACCTGGTTATAGGTTTGGGATGTGATGCTGACCTGGTTATAGGTGTGGGATGTGATGCTGACCTGGTTATAGGTGTGGGATGTGATCCTGACCTGGTTATAGGTGTGGGATGTGATCCTGACCTGGTTATAGGTGTGGGATGTGATGCTGACCTGGTTATAGGTGTGGGATGTGATGCTGACCTGGTTATAGGTGTGGGATGTGATGCTGACCTGGTTATAGGTTTGGGATGTGATGCTGACCTGGTTATAGGTTTGGGATGTGATCCTGACCTGGTTATAGGTTTGGGCTGTGATCCTGACCTGGTTATAGGTGTGGGATGTGATCCTGACCTGGTTATAGGTTTGGGATGTGATGCTGACCTGGTTATAGGTTTGGGATGTGATGCTGACCTGGTTATAGGTGTGGGATGTGATGCTGACCTGGTTATAGGTTTGGGATGTGATGCTGACCTGGTTATAGGTGTGGGATGTGATGCTGACCTGGTTATAGGTGTGGGATGTGTTCCTGACCTGGTTATAGGTTTGGGATGTGATCCTGACCTGGTTATAGGTGTGGGATGTGATGCTGACCTGGTTATAGGTTTGGGATGTGATCCTGACCTGGTTATAGGTGTGGGATGTGATGCTGACCTGGTTATAGGTGTGGGATGTGATGCTGACCTGGTTATAGGTTTGGGATGTGATGCTGACCTGGTTATAGGTTTGGGATGTGATCCTGACCTGGTTATAGGTGTGGGATGTGATGCTGACCTGGTTATAGGTGTGGGATGTGATGCTGACCTGGTTATAGGTTTGGGATGTGATGCTGACCTGGTTATAGGTGTGGGATGTGATGCTGACCTGGTTATAGGTGTGGGATGTGATGCTGACCTGGTTATAGGTGTGGGATGTGATGCTGACCTGGTTATAGGTTTGGGATGTGATCCTGACCTGGTTATAGGTTTGGGATGTGATGCTGACCTGGTTATAGGTTTGGGATGTGATGCTGACCTGGTTATAGGTTTGGGATGTGATGCTGACCTGGTTATAGGTGTGGGATATGATCCTGACCTGGTTATAGGTGTGGGATGTGATCCTGACCTGGTTATAGGTGTGGGATGTGATGCTGACCTGGTTATAGGTGTGGGATGTGATGCTGACCTGGTTATAGGTGTGGGATGTGATGCTGACCTGGTTATAGGTGTGGGATGTGATGCTGACCTGGTTATAGGTTTGGGATGTGATGCTGACCTGGTTATAGGTTTGGGATGTGATCCTGACCTGGTTATAGGTTTGGGCTGTGATCCTGACCTGGTTATAGGTGTGGGATGTGATCCTGACCTGGTTATAGGTTTGGGATGTGATGCTGACCTGGTTATAGGTGTGGGATGTGATGCTGACATGGTTATAGGTGTGGGATGTGATGCTGACCTGGTTATAGGTTTGGGATGTGATACTGACCTGGTTATAGGTTTGGGATGTGATGCTGACCTGGTTATAGGTTTGGGATGTGATGCTGACCTGGTTATAGGTGTGGGATGTGATGCTGACCTGGTTATAGGTGTGGGATGTGATCCTGACCTGGTTATAGGTTTGGGATGTGATCCTGACCTGGTTATAGGTGTGGGATGTGATGCTGACCTGGTTATAGGTGTGGGATGTGATGCTGACCTGGTTATAGGTGTGGGATGTGATGCTGACCTGGTTATAGGTGTGGGATGTGATGCTGACCTGGTTATAGGTGTGGGATGTGATGCTGACCTGGTTATAGGTTTGGGATGTGATGCTGACCTGGTTATAGGTTTGGGATGTGATCCTGACCTGGTTATAGGTTTGGGCTGTGATCCTGACCTGGTTATAGGTGTGGGATGTGATCCTGACCTGGTTATAGGTTTGGGATGTGATGCTGACCTGGTTATAGGTTTGGGATGTGATGCTGACCTGGTTATAGGTTTGGGATGTGATGCTGACCTGGTTATAGGTGTGGGATGTGATGCTGACCTGGTTATAGGTTTGGGATGTGATGCTGACCTGGTTATAGGTATGGGATGTGATGCTGACCTGGTTATAGGTTTGGGATGTGATGCTGACCTGGTTATAGGTTTGGGATGTGATGCTGACCTGGTTATAGGTGTGGGATGTGATGCTGACCTGGTTATAGGTTTGGGATGTGATGCTGACCTGGTTATAGGTGTGGGATGTGATGCTGACCTGGTTATAGGTTTGGGATGTGATCCTGACCTGGTTATAGGTTTGGGATGTGATCCTGACCTGGTTATAGGTGTGGGATGTGATGCTGACCTGGTTATAGGTTTGGGATGTGATCCTGACCTGGTTATAGGTTTGGGATGTGATGCTGACCTGGTTATAGGTTTGGGATGTGATGCTGACCTGGTTATAGGTTTGGGATGTGATACTGACCTGGTTATAGGTTTGGGATGTGATGCTGACCTGGTTATAGGTGTGGGATGTGATGCTGACCTGGTTATAGGTGTGGGATGTGATGCTGACCTGGTTATAGGTGTGGGATGTGATGCTGACCTGGTTATAGGTTTGGGATGTGATGCTGACCTGGTTATAGGTTTGGGATGTGATCCTGACCTGGTTATAGGTTTGGGCTGTGATCCTGACCTGGTTATAGGTGTGGGATGTGATCCTGAGCTGGTTATAGGTTTGGGATGTGATGCTGACCTGGTTATAGGTTTGGGATGTGATGCTGACCTGGTTATAGGTGTGGGATGTGATGCTGACCTGGTTATAGGTTTGGGATGTGATGCTGACCTGGTTATAGGTTTGGGATGTGATGCTGACCTGGTTATAGGTGTGGGATGTGATGCTGACCTGGTTATAGGTGTGGGATATGATCCTGACCTGGTTATAGGTGTGGGATGTGATCCTGACCTGGTTATAGGTGTGGGATGTGATGCTGACCTGGTTATAGGTTTGGGATGTGATCCTGACCTGGTTATAGGTGTGGGATGTGATCCTGACCTGGTTATAGGTTTGGGATGTGATGCTGACCTGGTTATAGGTTTGGGATGTGATGCTGACCTGGTTATAGGTGTGGGATGTGATCCTGACCTGGTAATAGGTTTGGGATGTGATGCTGACCTGGTTATAGGTTTGGGATGTGATGCTGACCTGGTTATAGGTGTGGGATGTGATGCTGACCTGGTTATAGGTTTGGGATGTGATGCTGACCTGGTTATAGGTTTGGGATGTGATGCTGACCTGGTTATAGGTGTGGGATGTGATGCTGACCTGGTTATAGGTTTGGGATGTGATACTGACCTGGTTATAGGTTTGGGATGTGATGCTGACCTGGTTATAGGTTTGGGATGTGATGCTGACCTGGTTATAGGTTTGGGATTTGATACTGACCTGGTTATAGGTTTGGGATGTGATGCTGACCTGGTTATAGGTTTGGGATGTGATGCTGACCTGGTTATAGGTGTGGGATGTGATCCTGACCTGGTTATAGGTGTGGGATGTGATCCTGACCTGGTTATAGGTGTGGGATGTGATCCTGACCTGGTTATAGGTGTGGGATGTGATGCTGACCTGGTTATAGGTGTGGGATGTGATGCTGACCTGGTTATAGGTTTGGGATGTGATGCTGACCTGGTTATAGGTTTGGGATGTGATCCTGACCTGGTTATAGGTTTGGGCTGTGATCCTGACCTGGTTATAGGTGTGGGATGTGATCCTGACCTGGTTATAGGTTTGGGATGTGATGCTGACCTGGTTATAGGTTTGGGATGTGATGCTGACCTGGTTATAGGTGTGGGATGTGATGCTGACCTGGTTATAGGTTTGGGATGTGATCCTGACCTGGTTATAGGTTTGGGATGTGATCCTGACCTGGTTATAGGTTTGGGATGTGATGCTGACCTGGTTATAGGTTTGGGATGTGATGCTGACCTGGTTATAGGTGTGGGATGTGTTCCTGACCTGGTTATAGGTTTGAGATGTGATCCTGACCTGGTTATAGGTGTGGGATGTGATGCTGACCTGGTTATAGGTTTGGGATGTGATCCTGACCTGGTTATAGGTGTGGGATGTGATCCTGACCTGGTTATAGGTTTGGGATGTGATCCTGACCTGGTTATAGGTTTGGGATGTGATGCTGACCTGGTTATAGGTTTGGGATGTGATGCTGACCTGGTTATAGGTGTGGGATGTGTTCCTGACCTGGTTATAGGTTTGGGATGTGATCCTGACCTGGTTATAGGTGTGGGATGTGATGCTGACCTGGTTATAGGTTTGGGATGTGATCCTGACCTGGTTATAGGTGTGGGATGTGATGCTGACCTGGTTATAGGTGTGGGATGTGATGCTGACCTGGTTATAGGTTTGGGATGTGATGCTGACCTGGTTATAGGTTTGGGATGTGATGCTGACCTGGTTATAGGTTTGGGATGTGATACTGACCTGGTTATAGGTTTGGGATGTGATGCTGACCTGGTTATAGGTTTGGGATGTGATCCTGACCTGGTTATAGGTTTGGGATGTGATACTGACCTGGTTATAGGTTTGGGATGTGATACTGACCTGGTTATAGGTTTGGGATGTGATGCTGACCTGGTTATAGGTTTGGGATGTGATGCTTACCTGGTTATAGGTTTGGGATGTGATCCTGACCTGGTTATAGGTGTGGGATGTGATCCGGACCTGGTTATAGGTTTGGGATGTGATCCTGACCTGGTTATAGGTTTGGGATGTGATGCTGACCTGGTTGTAGGTTTGGGATGTGATGCTGACCTGGTTATAGGTTTGGGATGTGATGCTGACCTGGTTATAGGTGTGGGATGTGATGCTGACCTGGTTATAGGTTTGGGATGTGATGCTGACCTGGTTATAGGTATGGGATGTGATGCTGACCTGGTTATAGGTTTGGGATGTGATGCTGACCTGGTTATAGGTTTGGGATGTGATGCTGACCTGGTTATAGGTGTGGGATGTGATGCTGACCTGGTTATAGGTGTGGGATGTGATCCTGACCTGGTTATAGGTTTGGGATGTGATGCTGACCTGGTTATAGGTGTGGGATGTGATGCTGACCTGGTTATAGGTTTGGGATGTGATGCTGACCTGGTTATAGGTGTGGGATGTGATGCTGACCTGGTTATAGGTTTGGGATGTGATCCTGACCTGGTTATAGGTTTGGGATGTGATCCTGACCTGGTTATAGGTGTGGGATGTGATGCTGACCTGGTTATAGGTTTGGGATGTGATCCTGACCTGGTTATAGGTTTGGGATGTGATGCTGACCTGGTTATAGGTTTGGGATGTGATGCTGACCTGGTTATAGGTTTGGGATGTGATACTGACCTGGTTATAGGTTTGGGATGTGATGCTGACCTGGTTATAGGTGTGGGATGTGATGCTGACCTGGTTATAGGTGTGGGATGTGATGCTGACCTGGTTATAGGTGTGGGATGTGATGCTGACCTGGTTATAGGTGTGGGATGTGATGCTGACCTGGTTATAGGTTTGGGATGTGATGCTGACCTGGTTATAGGTTTGGGATGTGATCCTGACCTGGTTATAGGTTTGGGCTGTGATCCTGACCTGGTTATAGGTGTGGGATGTGATCCTGAGCTGGTTATAGGTTTGGGATGTGATGCTGACCTGGTTATAGGTTTGGGATGTGATGCTGACCTGGTTATAGGTGTGGGATGTGATGCTGACCTGGTTATAGGTTTGGGATGTGATGCTGACCTGGTTATAGGTTTGGGATGTGATGCTGACCTGGTTATAGGTGTGGGATGTGATGCTGACCTGGTTATAGGTGTGGGATATGATCCTGACCTGGTTATAGGTGTGGGATGTGATCCTGACCTGGTTATAGGTGTGGGATGTGATGCTGACCTGGTTATAGGTTTGGGATGTGATCCTGACCTGGTTATAGGTGTGGGATGTGATCCTGACCTGGTTATAGGTTTGGGATGTGATGCTGACCTGGTTATAGGTTTGGGATGTGATGCTGACCTGGTTATAGGTGTGGGATGTGATCCTGACCTGGTAATAGGTTTGGGATGTGATGCTGACCTGGTTATAGGTTTGGGATGTGATGCTGACCTGGTTATAGGTGTGGGATGTGATGCTGACCTGGTTATAGGTTTGGGATGTGATGCTGACCTGGTTATAGGTTTGGGATGTGATGCTGACCTGGTTATAGGTGTGGGATGTGATGCTGACCTGGTTATAGGTTTGGGATGTGATACTGACCTGGTTATAGGTTTGGGATGTGATGCTGACCTGGTTATAGGTTTGGGATGTGATGCTGACCTGGTTATAGGTTTGGGATTTGATACTGACCTGGTTATAGGTTTGGGATGTGATGCTGACCTGGTTATAGGTTTGGGATGTGATGCTGACCTGGTTATAGGTGTGGGATGTGATCCTGACCTGGTTATAGGTGTGGGATGTGATCCTGACCTGGTTATAGGTGTGGGATGTGATCCTGACCTGGTTATAGGTGTGGGATGTGATGCTGACCTGGTTATAGGTGTGGGATGTGATGCTGACCTGGTTATAGGTTTGGGATGTGATGCTGACCTGGTTATAGGTTTGGGATGTGATCCTGACCTGGTTATAGGTTTGGGCTGTGATCCTGACCTGGTTATAGGTGTGGGATGTGATCCTGACCTGGTTATAGGTTTGGGATGTGATGCTGACCTGGTTATAGGTTTGGGATGTGATGCTGACCTGGTTATAGGTGTGGGATGTGATGCTGACCTGGTTATAGGTTTGGGATGTGATCCTGACCTGGTTATAGGTTTGGGATGTGATGCTGACCTGGTTATAGGTTTGGGATGTGATGCTGACCTGGTTATAGGTGTGGGATGTGTTCCTGACCTGGTTATAGGTTTGAGATGTGATCCTGACCTGGTTATAGGTGTGGGATGTGATGCTGACCTGGTTATAGGTTTGGGATGTGATCCTGACCTGGTTATAGGTGTGGGATGTGATCCTGACCTGGTTATAGGTTTGGGATGTGATCCTGACCTGGTTATAGGTTTGGGATGTGATGCTGACCTGGTTATAGGTTTGGGATGTGATGCTGACCTGGTTATAGGTGTGGGATGTGTTCCTGACCTGGTTATAGGTTTGGGATGTGATCCTGACCTGGTTATAGGTGTGGGATGTGATGCTGACCTGGTTATAGGTTTGGGATGTGATCCTGACCTGGTTATAGGTGTGGGATGTGATGCTGACCTGGTTATAGGTGTGGGATGTGATGCTGACCTGGTTATAGGTTTGGGATGTGATGCTGACCTGGTTATAGGTTTGGGATGTGATGCTGACCTGGTTATAGGTTTGGGATGTGATACTGACCTGGTTATAGGTTTGGGATGTGATGCTGACCTGGTTATAGGTTTGGGATGTGATCCTGACCTGGTTATAGGTTTGGGATGTGATACTGACCTGGTTATAGGTTTGGGATGTGATACTGACCTGGTTATAGGTTTGGGATGTGATGCTGACCTGGTTATAGGTTTGGGATGTGATGCTTACCTGGTTATAGGTTTGGGATGTGATCCTGACCTGGTTATAGGTGTGGGATGTGATCCGGACCTGGTTATAGGTTTGGGATGTGATCCTGACCTGGTTATAGGTTTGGGATGTGATGCTGACCTGGTTATAGGTTTGGGATGTGATGCTGACCTGGTTATAGGTTTGGGATGTGATGCTGACCTGGTTATAGGTGTGGGATGTGATGCTGACCTGGTTATAGGTTTGGGATGTGATGCTGACCTGGTTATAGGTATGGGATGTGATGCTGACCTGGTTATAGGTTTGGGATGTGATGCTGACCTGGTTATAGGTTTGGGATGTGATGCTGACCTGGTTATAGGTGTGGGATGTGATGCTGACCTGGTTATAGGTGTGGGATGTGATCCTGACCTGGTTATAGGTGTGGGATGTGATCCTGACCTGGTTATAGGTGTGGGATGTGATGCTGACCTGGTTATAGGTGTGGGATGTGATGCTGACCTGGTTATAGGTGTGGGATGTGATGCTGACCTGGTTATAGGTTTGGGATGTGATGCTGACCTGGTTATAGGTTTGGGATGTGATCCTGACCTGGTTATAGGTTTGGGCTGTGATCCTGACCTGGTTATAGGTGTGGGATGTGATCCTGACCTGGTTATAGGTTTGGGATGTGATGCTGACCTGGTTATAGGTTTGGGATGTGATGCTGACCTGGTTATAGGTGTGGGATGTGATGCTGACCTGGTTATAGGTTTGGGATGTGATGCTGACCTGGTTATAGGTGTGGGATGTGATGCTGACCTGGTTATAGGTTTGGGATGTGATCCTGACCTGGTTATAGGTTTGGGATGTGATCCTGACCTGGTTATAGGTTTGGGATGTGATGCTGACCTGGTTATAGGTTTGGGATGTGATGCTGACCTGGTTATAGGTGTGGGATGTGTTCCTGACCTGGTTATAGGTTTGGGATGTGATCCTGACCTGGTTATAGGTGTGGGATGTGATGCTGACCTGGTTATAGGTTTGGGATGTGATCCTGACCTGGTTATAGGTGTGGGATGTGATGCTGACCTGGTTATAGGTGTGGGATGTGATGCTGACCTGGTTATAGGTTTGGGATGTGATGCTGACCTGGTTATAGGTGTGGGATGTGATGCTGACCTGGTTATAGGTGTGGGATGTGATGCTGACCTGGTTATAGGTTTGGGATGTGATACTGACCTGGTTATAGGTTTGGGATGTGATGCTGACCTGGTTATAGGTTTGGGATGTGATGCTGACCTGGTTATAGGTGTGGGATGTGATGCTGACCTGGTTATAGGTGTGGGATGTGATCCTGACCTGGTTATAGGTTTGGGATGTGATCCTGACCTGGTTATAGGTGTGGGATGTGATGCTGACCTGGTTATAGGTGTGGGATGTGATGCTGACCTGGTTATAGGTGTGGGATGTGATGCTGACCTGGTTATAGGTGTGGGATGTGATGCTGACCTGGTTATAGGTTTGGGATGTGATGCTGACCTGGTTATAGGTTTGGGATGTGATCCTGACCTGGTTATAGGTTTGGGCTGTGATCCTGACCTGGTTATAGGTGTGGGATGTGATCCTGACCTGGTTATAGGTTTGGGATGTGATGCTGACCTGGTTATAGGTTTGGGATGTGATGCTGACCTGGTTATAGGTGTGGGATGTGATGCTGACCTGGTTATAGGTTTGGGATGTGATGCTGACCTGGTTATAGGTTTGGGATGTGATGCTGACCTGGTTATAGGTGTGGGATGTGATGCTGACCTGGTTATAGGTGTGGGATATGATCCTGACCTGGTTATAGGTGTGGGATGTGATCCTGACCTGGTTATAGGTGTGGGATGTGATGCTGACCTGGTTATAGGTTTGGGATGTGATCCTGACCTGGTTATAGGTGTGGGATGTGATCCTGACCTGGTTATAGGTTTGGGATGTGATGCTGACCTGGTTATAGGTTTGGGATGTGATGCTGACCTGGTTATAGGTGTGGGATGTGATCCTGACCTGGTTATAGGTTTGGGATGTGATGCTGACCTGGTTATAGGTTTGGGATGTGATGCTGACCTGGTTATAGGTGTGGGATGTGATGCTGACCTGGTTATAGGTTTGGGATGTGATGCTGACCTGGTTATAGGTTTGGGATGTGATGCTGACCTGGTTATAGGTGTGGGATGTGATGCTGACCTGGTTATAGGTTTGGGATGTGATGCTGACCTGGTTATAGGTGTGGGATGTGATGCTGACCTGGTTATAGGTTTGGGATGTGATCCTGACCTGGTTATAGATTTGGGATGTGATCCTGACCTGGTTATAGGTTTGGGATGTGATGCTGACCTGGTTATAGGTTTGGGATGTGATGCTGACCTGGTTATAGGTGTGGGATGTGATGCTGACCTGGTTATAGGTTTGGGATGTGATGCTGACCTGGTTATAGGTGTGGGATGTGATGCTGACCTGGTTATAGGTTTGGGATGTGATGCTGACCTGGTTATAGGTGTGGGATGTGATGCTGACCTGGTTATAGGTGTGGGATGTGATGCTGACCTGGTTATAGGTGTGGGATGTGATGCTGACCTGGTTATAGGTTTGGGATGTGATGCTGACCTGGTTATAGGTTTGGGATGTGATCCTGACCTGGTTATAGGTTTGGGATGTGATGCTGACCTGGTTATAGGTTTGGGATGTGATGCTGACCTGGTTATAGGTTTGGGATGTGATGCTGACCTGGTTATAGGTTTGGGATGTGATGCTGACCTGGTTATAGGTGTGGGATGTGATCCTGACCTGGTTATAGGTGTGGGATGTGATGCTGACCTGGTTATAGGTGTGGGATGTGATGCTGACCTGGTTATAGGTGTGGGATGTGATGCTGACCTGGTTATAGGTGTGGGATGTGATGCTGACCTGGTTATAGGTTTGGGATGTGATGCTGACCTGGTTATAGGTGTGGGATGTGATGCTGACCTGGTTATAGGTTTGGGATGTGATCCTGACCTGGTTATAGGTTTGGGATGTGATGCTGACCTGGTTATAGGTTTGGGATGTGATCCTGACCTGGTTATAGGTGTGGGATGTGATCCTGACCTGGTTATAGGTTTGGGATGTGATGCTGACCTGGTTATAGGTTTGGGATGTGATGCTGACCTGGTTATAGGTGTGGGATGTGATGCTGACCTGGTTATAGGTTTGGGATGTGATACTGACCTGGTTATAGGTTTGGGATGTGATGCTGACCTGGTTATAGGTTTGGGATGTGATGCTGACCTGGTTATAGGTTTGGGATGTGATGCTGACCTGGTTATAGGTTTGGGATGTGATGCTGACCTGGTTATAGGTTTGGGATGTGATGCTGACCTGGTTATAGGTGTGGGATGTGATCCTGACCTGGTTATAGGTGTGGGATGTGATGCTGACCTGGTTATAGGTGTGGGATGTGATGCTGACCTGGTTATAGGTGTGGGATGTGATGCTGACCTGGTTATAGGTGTGGGATGTGATGCTGACCTGGTTATAGGTTTGGGATGTGATGCTGACCTGGTTATAGGTGTGGGATGTGATGCTGACCTGGTTATAGGTTTGGGATGTGATCCTGACCTGGTTATAGGTTTGGGATGTGATGCTGACCTGGTTATAGGTTTGGGATGTGATCCTGACCTGGTTATAGGTGTGGGATGTGATCCTGACCTGGTTATAGGTTTGGGATGTGATGCTGACCTGGTTATAGGTTTGGGATGTGATGCTGACCTGGTTATAGGTGTGGGATGTGATGCTGACCTGGTTATAGGTTTGGGATGTGATACTGACCTGGTTATAGGTTTGGGATGTGATGCTGACCTGGTTATAGGTTTGGGATGTGATGCTGACCTGGTTATAGGTGTGGGATGTGATGCTGACCTGGTTATAGGTTTGGGATGTGATGCTGACCTGGTTATAGGTTTGGGATGTGATGCTGACCTGGTTATAGGTGTGGGATGTGATGCTGACCTGGTTATAGGTGTGGGATATGATCCTGACCTGGTTATAGGTGTGGGATGTGATCCTGACCTGGTTATAGGTGTGGGATGTGATGCTGACCTGGTTATAGGTTTGGGATGTGATCCTGACCTGGTTATAGGTGTGGGATGTGATCCTGACCTGGTTATAGGTTTGGGATGTGATGCTGACCTGGTTATAGGTTTGGGATGTGATGCTGACCTGGTTATAGGTGTGGGATGTGATCCTGACCTGGTTATAGGTTTGGGATGTGATGCTGACCTGGTTATAGGTTTGGGATGTGATGCTGACCTGGTTATAGGTGTGGGATGTGATGCTGACCTGGTTATAGGTTTGGGATGTGATGCTGACCTGGTTATAGGTTTGGGATGTGATGCTGACCTGGTTATAGGTGTGGGATGTGATGCTGACCTGGTTATAGGTTTGGGATGTGATGCTGACCTGGTTATAGGTGTGGGATGTGATGCTGACCTGGTTATAGGTTTGGGATGTGATCCTGACCTGGTTATAGATTTGGGATGTGATCCTGACCTGGTTATAGGTTTGGGATGTGATGCTGACCTGGTTATAGGTTTGGGATGTGATGCTGACCTGGTTATAGGTGTGGGATGTGATGCTGACCTGGTTATAGGTTTGGGATGTGATGCTGACCTGGTTATAGGTGTGGGATGTGATGCTGACCTGGTTATAGGTTTGGGATGTGATGCTGACCTGGTTATAGGTGTGGGATGTGATGCTGACCTGGTTATAGGTGTGGGATGTGATGCTGACCTGGTTATAGGTGTGGGATGTGATGCTGACCTGGTTATAGGTTTGGGATGTGATGCTGACCTGGTTATAGGTTTGGGATGTGATGCTGACCTGGTTATAGGTTTGGGATGTGATGCTGACCTGGTTATAGGTTTGGGATGTGATGCTGACCTGGTTATAGGTTTGGGATGTGATGCTGACCTGGTTATAGGTGTGGGATGTGATGCTGACCTGGTTATAGGTGTGGGATGTGATCCTGACCTGGTTATAGGTGTGGGATGTGATGCTGACCTGGTTATAGGTGTGGGATGTGATGCTGACCTGGTTATAGGTGTGGGATGTGATGCTGACCTGGTTATAGGTGTGGGATGTGATGCTGACCTGGTTATAGGTTTGGGATGTGATGCTGACCTGGTTATAGGTTTGGGATGTGATCCTGACCTGGTTATAGGTGTGGGATGTGATCCTGACCTGGTTATAGGTTTGGGATGTGATGCTGACCTGGTTATAGGTTTGGGATGTGATGCTGACCTGGTTATAGGTTTGGGATGTGATACTGACCTGGTTATAGGTTTGGGATGTGATGCTGACCTGGTTATAGGTTTGGGATGTGATGCTGACCTGGTTATAGGTGTGGGATGTGATGCTGACCTGGTTATAGGTGTGGGATGTGATCCTGACCTGGTTATAGGTTTGGGATGTGATCCTGACCTGGTTATAGGTGTGGGATGTGATGCTGACCTGGTTATAGGTGTGGGATGTGATGCTGACCTGGTTATAGGTGTGGGATGTGATGCTGACCTGGTTATAGGTGTGGGATGTGATGCTGACCTGGTTATAGGTTTGGGATGTGATGCTGACCTGGTTATAGGTTTGGGATGTGATCCTGACCTGGTTATAGGTTTGGGCTGTGATCCTGACCTGGTTATAGGTGTGGGATGTGATCCTGACCTGGTTATAGGTTTGGGATGTGATGCTGACCTGGTTATAGGTTTGGGATGTGATGCTGACCTGGTTATAGGTGTGGGATGTGATGCTGACCTGGTTATAGGTTTGGGATGTGATGCTGACCTGGTTATAGGTTTGGGATGTGATGCTGACCTGGTTATAGGTGTGGGATGTGATGCTGACCTGGTTATAGGTGTGGGATATGATCCTGACCTGGTTATAGGTGTGGGATGTGATCCTGACCTGGTTATAGGTGTGGGATGTGATGCTGACCTGGTTATAGGTTTGGGATGTGATCCTGACCTGGTTATAGGTGTGGGATGTGATCCTGACCTGGTTATAGGTTTGGGATGTGATGCTGACCTGGTTATAGGTTTGGGATGTGATGCTGACCTGGTTATAGGTGTGGGATGTGATCCTGACCTGGTTATAGGTTTGGGATGTGATGCTGACCTGGTTATAGGTTTGGGATGTGATGCTGACCTGGTTATAGGTGTGGGATGTGATGCTGACCTGGTTATAGGTTTGGGATGTGATGCTGACCTGGTTATAGGTTTGGGATGTGATGCTGACCTGGTTATAGGTGTGGGATGTGATGCTGACCTGGTTATAGGTTTGGGATGTGATACTGACCTGGTTATAGGTTTGGGATGTGATGCTGACCTGGTTATAGGTTTGGGATGTGATGCTGACCTGGTTATAGGTTTGGGATGTGATACTGACCTGGTTATAGGTTTGGGATGTGATGCTGACCTGGTTATAGGTTTGGGATGTGATGCTGACCTGGTTATAGGTGTGGGATGTGATTCTGACCTGGTTATAGGTGTGGGATGTGATCCTGACCTGGTTATAGGTTTGGGATGTGATCCTGACCTGGTTATAGGTGTGGGATGTGATGCTGACCTGGTTATAGGTGTGGGATGTGATGCTGACCTGGTTATAGGTGTGGGATGTGATGCTGACCTGGTTATAGGTGTGGGATGTGATGCTGACCTGGTTATAGGTTTGGGATGTGATGCTGACCTGGTTATAGGTTTGGGATGTGATCCTGACCTGGTTATAGGTGTGGGATGTGATCCTGACCTGGTTATAGGTGTGGGATGTGATCCTGACCTGGTTATAGGTGTGGGATGTGATGCTGACCTGGTTATAGGTGTGGGATGTGATGCTGACCTGGTTATAGGTGTGGGATGTGATGCTGACCTGGTTATAGGTGTGGGATGTGATGCTGACCTGGTTATAGGTTTGGGATGTGATGCTGACCTGGTTATAGGTTTGGGATGTGATCCTGACCTGGTTATAGGTTTGGGCTGTGATCCTGACCTGGTTATAGGTGTGGGATGTGATCCTGACCTGGTTATAGGTTTGGGATGTGATGCTGACCTGGTTATAGGTTTGGGATGTGATGCTGACCTGGTTATAGGTGTGGGATGTGATGCTGACCTGGTTATAGGTTTGGGATGTGATGCTGACCTGGTTATAGGTTTGGGATGTGATGCTGACCTGGTTATAGGTGTGGGATGTGATGCTGACCTGGTTATAGGTTTGGGATGTGATCCTGACCTGGTTATAGGTTTGGGATGTGATCCTGACCTGGTTATAGGTTTGGGATGTGATGCTGACCTGGTTATAGGTTTGGGATGTGATGCTGACCTGGTTATAGGTGTGGGATGTGTTCCTGACCTGGTTATAGGTTTGGGATGTGATCCTGACCTGGTTATAGGTGTGGGATGTGATGCTGACCTGGTTATAGGTTTGGGATGTGATCCTGACCTGGTTATAGGTGTGGGATGTGATCCTGACCTGGTTATAGGTTTGGGATGTGATCCTGACCTGGTTATAGGTTTGGGATGTGATGCTGACCTGGTTATAGGTTTGGGATGTGATGCTGACCTGGTTATAGGTGTGGGATGTGTTCCTGACCTGGTTATAGGTTTGGGATGTGATCCTGACCTGGTTATAGGTGTGGGATGTGATGCTGACCTGGTTATAGGTTTGGGATGTGATCCTGACCTGGTTATAGGTGTGGGATGTGATGCTGACCTGGTTATAGGTGTGGGATGTGATGCTGACCTGGTTATAGGTTTGGGATGTGATGCTGACCTGGTTATAGGTTTGGGATGTGATCCTGACCTGGTTATAGGTTTGGGCTGTGATCCTGACCTGGTTATAGGTGTGGGATGTGATCCTGACCTGGTTATAGGTTTGGGATGTGATGCTGACCTGGTTATAGGTTTGGGATGTGATGCTGACCTGGTTATAGGTGTGGGATGTGATGCTGACCTGGTTATAGGTTTGGGATGTGATGCTGACCTGGTTATAGGTTTGGGATGTGATGCTGACCTGGTTATAGGTGTGGGATGTGATGCTGACCTGGTTATAGGTTTGGGATGTGATCCTGACCTGGTTATAGGTTTGGGATGTGATCCTGACCTGGTTATAGGTTTGGGATGTGATGCTGACCTGGTTATAGGTTTGGGATGTGATGCTGACCTGGTTATAGGTGTGGGATGTGTTCCTGACCTGGTTATAGGTTTGGGATGTGATCCTGACCTGGTTATAGGTGTGGGATGTGATGCTGACCTGGTTATAGGTTTGGGATGTGATCCTGACCTGGTTATAGGTGTGGGATGTGATCCTGACCTGGTTATAGGTTTGGGATGTGATCCTGACCTGGTTATAGGTTTGGGATGTGATGCTGACCTGGTTATAGGTTTGGGATGTGATGCTGACCTGGTTATAGGTGTGGGATGTGTTCCTGACCTGGTTATAGGTTTGGGATGTGATCCTGACCTGGTTATAGGTGTGGGATGTGATGCTGACCTGGTTATAGGTTTGGGATGTGATCCTGACCTGGTTATAGGTGTGGGATGTGATGCTGACCTGGTTATAGGTGTGGGATGTGATGCTGACCTGGTTATAGGTTTGGGATGTGATGCTGACCTGGTTATAGGTTTGGGATGTGATCCTGACCTGGTTATAGGTTTGGGCTGTGATCCTGACCTGGTTATAGGTGTGGGATGTGATCCTGACCTGGTTATAGGTTTGGGATGTGATGCTGACCTGGTTATAGGTTTGGGATGTGATGCTGACCTGGTTATAGGTGTGGGATGTGATGCTGACCTGGTTATAGGTTTGGGATGTGATGCTGACCTGGTTATAGGTTTGGGATGTGATGCTGACCTGGTTATAGGTGTGGGATGTGATGCTGACCTGGTTATAGGTTTGGGATGTGATCCTGACCTGGTTATAGGTTTGGGATGTGATCCTGACCTGGTTATAGGTTTGGGATGTGATCCTGACCTGGTTATAGGTTTGGGATGTGATGCTGACCTGGTTATAGGTTTGGGATGTGATGCTGACCTGGTTATAGGTGTGGGATGTGTTCCTGACCTGGTTATAGGTTTGGGATGTGATCCTGACCTGGTTATAGGTTTGGGATGTGATGCTGACCTGGTTATAGGTTTGGGATGTGATGCTGACCTGGTTATAGGTTTGGGATGTGATGCTGACCTGGTTATAGGTGTGGGATGTGATGCTGACCTGGTTATAGGTTTGGGATGTGATGCTGACCTGGTTATAGGTATGGGATGTGATGCTGACCTGGTTATAGGTTTGGGATGTGATGCTGACCTGGTTATAGGTTTGGGATGTGATGCTGACCTGGTTATAGGTGTGGGATGTGATGCTGACCTGGTTATAGGTTTGGGATGTGATGCTGACCTGGTTATAGGTTTGGGATGTGATGCTGACCTGGTTATAGGTGTGGGATGTGATGCTGACCTGGTTATAGGTTTGGGATGTGATGCTGACCTGGTTATAGGTGTGGGATGTGATGCTGACCTGGTTATAGGTTTGGGATGTGATCCTGACCTGGTTATAGGTTTGGGATGTGATCCTGACCTGGTTATAGGTGTGGGATGTGATGCTGACCTGGTTATAGGTTTGGGATGTGATCCTGACCTGGTTATAGGTTTGGGATGTGATGCTGACCTGGTTATAGGTTTGGGATGTGATGCTGACCTGGTTATAGGTTTGGGATGTGATACTGACCTGGTTATAGGTTTGGGATGTGATGCTGACCTGGTTATAGGTTTGGGATGTGATCCTGACCTGGTTATAGGTTTGGGATGTGATCCTGACCTGGTTATAGGTTTGGGATGTGATCCTGACCTGGTTATAGGTTTGGGATGTGATACTGACCTGGTTATAGGTTTGGGATGTGATACTGACCTGGTTATAGGTTTGGGATGTGATGCTGACCTGATTATAGGTTTGGGATGTGATGCTGACCTGGTTATAGGTTTGGGATGTGATGCTGACCTGGTTATAGGTTTGGGATGTGATGCTGACCTGGTTATAGGTTTGGGATGTGATCCTGACCTGGTTATAGGTTTGGGATGTGATCCTGACCTGGTTATAGGTTTGGGATGTGATACTGACCTGGTTATAGGTTTGGGATGTGATGCTGACCTGATTATAGGTTTGGGATGTGATGCTGACCTGGTTATAGGTTTGGGATGTGATGCTGACCTGGTTATGGGTTTGGGATGTGATGCTGACCTGGTTATAGGTTTGGGATGTGATGCTGACCTGCTTAGTTCCACAAAATGGAAATACTCTATTTTGTGTTCCAGTTTTCCCCACTCTCTTTCGAATGTCATCCTGTCACTTATCCAATCAATCAAGCTCAGCAGTACTGTAGATGTGTATCGCCCAGCAGGACCCCTTGGTGAGCTCCTGAAGGAGCTTCACACATAAGTCTCGCACTTCCCTGATGATGGCTCCGTACGCATCCAGTGACTTCAACATCCAGAGAGAGAAATTGGAACCTCTTCTCTCTCTCCTCTCTTCCTTTGACCTTAACCTCTCCTCTTCTCTTCCTTTGACCCTAACCTCTCCTCTTCTCTCTCTCCTCTCTTCCTTTGACCTTAACCTCTACTCTTCTCTCTCCTCTCCTACTTTGACCCTAACCTCTCCTCTTCTCTCTCTCCTCTCTTCCTTTGACCTTAACCTCTTCTCTCTCCTCTCTCCTCTCCTACTTTGACCCTAACCTCTCCTCTTCTCTTCCTTTGACCCTAACCTCTCCTCTTCTCTCTCTCCTCTCTTCCTTTGACCTTAACCTCTCCTCTTCTCTCTCCTCTCCTACTTTGACCCTAACCTCTCCTCTTCTCTCTCCTCTCCTACTTTGACCCTAACCTCTCCTCTTCTCTTCCTTTGACCCTAACCTCTCCTCTTCTCTCTCCTCTCCTCCTTTGACCTTAACCTCTCCTCTTCTCTCTCTCCTCTCCTACTTTGACCCTAACCTCTCCTCTTCTCTTCCTTTGACCCTAACCTCTCCTCTTCTCTCTCCTCTCCTCCTTTGACCTTAATCTCTCCTCTTCTCTTCATTTGACCCTAACCTCTCCTCTTCTCTCTCTACTCTCTTCCTTTGACCTTAACCTCTCCTCTTCTCTTCCTTTGACCCTAACCTCTCCTCTTCTCTCTCCTCTCCTCCTTTGACCTTAACCTCTCCTCTTCTCTTCCTTTGACCCTAACCTCTCCTCTTCTCTCTCCTCCTTTGACCTTAACCTCTCCTCTTCTCTTCCTTTGACCCTAACCTCTCCTCTTCTCTCTCCTCTCCTCCTTTGACCTTAACCTCTCCTCTTCTCTTCCTTTGACCCTAACCTCTCCTCTTCTCTCTCTACTCTCTTCCTTTGACCTTAACCTCTCCTCTTCTCTTCCTTTGACCCTAACCTCTCCTCTTCTCTCTCCTCTCCTCCTTTGACCTTAACCTCTCCTCTTCTCTTCCTTTGACCCTAACCTCTCCTCTTCTCTTTCTCCTCTCTTCCTTTGACCTTAACCTCTCCTCTTCTCTTCCTTTGACCCTAACCTCTCCTCTTCTCTCTCTCCTCTCCTCCTTTGACCTTAACCTCTCCTCTTCTCTTCCTTTGACCCTAACCTCTCCTCTTCTCTCTCTCCTCTCCTCCTTTGACCTTAACCTCTCTTCTTCTCTTCCTTTGACCCTAACCTCTCCTCTTCTCTCTCCTCTCCTCCTTTGACCTTAACCTCTCCTCTTCTCTCTCTCCTACTTTGACCCTAACCTCTCCTCTTCTCTTCCTTTGACCCTAACCTCTCCTCTTCTCTCTCCTCTCCTCCTTTGACCTTAACCTCTCCTCTTCTCTTCCTTTGACCCTAACCTCTTCTCTCTCCTCTCTTCCTTTGACCGTTAACCTCTCCTCTTCTCTCTCCTCTCCTCCTTTGACCTTAACCTCTCCTCTTCTCCTCCTTTGACCTTAACCTCTCCTCTTCCTTTGACCTTAACCTCTCCTCTTCTCTCTCCTCTCCTCCTTTGACCTTAACCTCTCCTCTTCTCTTCCTTTGACCTTAACCTCTCCTCTTCTCTCTCTCCTCTCACCCACTAGACACTGTTCCACCCCTAACGTCTCTGTCACTCCCCTCCATCTCTCACTATCTCAAGTGCTACTTCCTCTCCCTCTTTCCCCGTATGTCCTTACCCTGCCCACATGGTTGCTACCCATGGTGCCCCTGACGTGGTGGCTCCTGACGTGGTGGCTCCTGACGTGGTGGCTCCTGACGTGGTGGCCCCTGACGTGGTGGCCCCTGACGTGGTGGCCCCAGCGTCAGCGCAGGATGAGACGGGTTGTTTTCGGTGGCGTGTGTACATACCCACAAACTACTAGACTGCTTCTCATGAAACTCAATGGAGGGGTGCAGCATGGACCAATTTTGGAGCAGATCTGAATCACGACGCGGGTCCACGAGACGGCCAGCCATTCACCTTCATCCACTTTGGACTTCCCCATTCACCTCCATCCACTTTGGACTTCCCCATTCATTGTCAATGGGGGGAAATTGAAACGGCCATATCTCTATATCATAAGTTCTCAACCTAATGAATGCAGCAATACCAGACATGTTCTGCGTGCACACAGGTGCGCGTGAACAGAACACGGAACCAGAACACGGCACAGAACATAGAACCAGAACACGGCACAGAAGCACAGAACACAGTCATGGGCGGAGGCTCTCTGAGCACCATTCCTAGTTTGCCTGTGTACTGTGAGGACCTTATCTACTGTATAATATTGATAAGGTCCTCACAGCACACAGGCAAAAATAATTAGAGCCCTTTAAACTAAGATTACTGAACACAGGAGCGCCATTCACAACCAGGATCCATCAAGACCAGCTGCTGTCCGCCTTACAAAAGCTCCCCAAAACATATACACTCTCAGATATGTTGGAATCAAAACTATCAAATGCCCTCGGAGGGGAAGTGACATAGACTCTCTACTTTTGAGAAGGGAACTATTCTATTCTTGATCTATCCCCCTTGGGATCTGTACACTTGACACACTCACACCAAAAGGTCTAAATGAGGATTTTAGTGTTAAACCTTTCTTGTGATGTTGCTGGTGTCCTAATATGTGATGTTATCCTAATATGTGAACTGTCCTTAATATGTGATTATGTTATTATTCTAATATGGGCCCATGAGTTGGTCTGTATATTGTAGGTTCTTGTAATCTATTTGTCTTTTTTATTTTATTTTTTATTTAACCTTTATTTAACCAGATAAAAAGCATTGAGATAAAATCTCTTTTACAATACTGACCTGGCCAAGAAGGCAGCAGAGTTTCACATAGAAAGACACAAGGACATATAAAATACAGAGAACAACACAACTAAATATACAAAAGGCGTAGACCACGTGGGAACAATAAGAAATTAAGATATATTACTACATGAGCAGCTGGTGGTAAGGACTTCTGATAGTTTCAGTTTAAAGCTGGCTAAAGGAATAAGTGCCATCAGTTTGAGGCTTGACTGAAGGTCATTCCAAGACCAAGGACCAGAATAAAAAAGGCTCCTTTTTCCAGCCTCAGTCCGCACAGCAGGTACCTGGAACCGTATCCAGGCACTGGATCTGAGGTTGTTAGTCACAAACTGGTACAAAACTGGAACATATGTACCGAGGGAGCTTGCCTAAAATGGCCTTATACAATAATATAAACCAGTGCTGCATCCTGCGCATAGTAAGTGAGGACCACCCAGTTAGGCTATACAGTGTGCAATGATGAGTCCTATAAGGTGCGTTTGATATATATCTCAGTGCAGCATGGTAGAGTGGGTCAAGTTTGGCCAAAACAGTGGGACAGGCAAATCTATAGATGGTATCGCCGTAATCAAGCTGGGACAGGAATAAGCCAGAGACCAACCTTTTACGAGAAGATGTTGAAAAACAAGCTTTAAGTCTGTAAAGGAAGCCAAGAGTAAATTTCTGTTTCTTAGTTAGGGCTTCAATATGATGTTTAAAGTTTAGATTTCTGTCCAGCCAAAAGCCCAGGTATTTGTATGTGTCGACAAACTCAACAGAGATACCGTCAAGGGTGTCAATGGAGAGGCAGGAGGACACAGACTTAGGAGCAAAGAGCATTGCTTTGGTTTTCATACCGTTTAAAAGCAGCTTGGAATCAAGAAGTGCATGCTGCAGTGTGATAAAATCCAATTTTAGATTGGAAACGGCAATATCCAGAGAAGGAGCACATGAGTACACAATAGTGTCATCAGCATACATATGATAGGTTGAACATTGCATCTGATTACAAATATTGTTTACATATAATAAAAAGAGCAAGGGCCCCAAAATAGAACCCGGTGGAACTCCCTTCTCCAGGGTGACAGGGTCAGAGATGGTACTGCC
This sequence comes from Borostomias antarcticus, assembly GCF_949987555.1. Taxonomy (NCBI): domain Eukaryota; kingdom Metazoa; phylum Chordata; class Actinopteri; order Stomiiformes; family Stomiidae; genus Borostomias; species Borostomias antarcticus. Next base: position 4,476,608 of record NC_140265.1, on the reverse strand, counting down.
CAACCTGACGCATTGAGTACGGTCGGTTAAATAACTCTGAAACCAACTAATGGCATTGTGTCCGAAACAAGACACCGACAAAACATTAAACAGAATGTGATGATCTACAGTGTCAAATGCTTTGGTTAAGTCAATAAACAGTGCAACACAAAAAGATTTCCTATCCAAAGCAGCCTTAATATCATCTAGGACTTTCAGACTGGCAGTCACAGTACTGTGCTTTGATCTGAATCCAGATTGCAAAGGGTTAAGGATGTTGTGTGAATTTAAAAAAAGCTTTAGCTGAGCAGAAACTAAGGACTCAAGAATCTTTGATAACACAGAAAGATTTGAGATGGGTCGATAGTTATTCAAATCAGTGGGATCACCAGCTTTCAAGAGGGGCGATACAAAAGCTTGCTTCCACACAACTGGCAGCGTATGAGTGGACAGGGACAGATTATAAATATCAGTAACTGGTTGTGCTATAATCGCTGCTGCAATTTTTAAAAAGAAAGGGTCAAGTCCGTCAGGCCCGGCTGACTTTTTAGGATCAATTGATTGCAAACCGTGTAAGACTTCAGAGACCGAGAAGGAAGCAAAATCAAAAACAGGGGAGGAGATCATCTCTTGACTATGACTCAGGGTACGACCATGCAGAGAGTCATGACTTTGCTCATCAAAAATGTGACCAGCCTTTTTGAAATGAGCATTAAAAGCATTAAACATATCATTTTTGTCAGAAATAAAAGCATCACTGACCTTCAGTTTTTGTGGAAGACTAGAAACCTTCTTGTTCTGAAGTGATTTAATTGTTTTCCAGAACTTGGAATGGTCGTTAAAACTATCAGTGGTTAAGCTCAGATAGTAATCAGCTTTAGCTTTTTTAATAAGAGCTGAACATTTATTTCTGAGGACACGAAAAAGAAGCCAGTCATCAGCAGTGTTTGACTTTCTGGCTAAAGACCATTGCTTATTTCGATCATGAATAAGATTGGTTAATTCTCTAGTAAACCATGGATTGTATCTATTCTTGACTCTAAATTTTCTAAGAGGGGCATGCTTATTAATAATCAGTAAAAAGTGATCTGTAAAGAAATGGACAGCATCATCGACAGATGGAATTAACGCTGTAAGGTGCCATTTAACTTCCGCCAGGTCATGTAGGAAAGCCTGCTCAGAAAAATGTTTGAAGCAGCGCCTGAGCACAATAAGGCCCTTGGCTTTGGGCAACTTAGTGCTCCTAACGCAAGCAATGGTGCAGTGGTCGCTGATATCATTAGGAAAAACACCAACAGACACATATTTATGAACTGCATTTGTTAGAATGACATCTATAAGGGTGTCGCTGTTGGGTTTGGCAGGGTTTATTCTAGTAGGGCTTTCAATAAGCTGAGTTAAATTCAAAGAATCACAAACCTGCTTAAATTGTGAAGATTTATCACTCAGCCAGTCCCAGTTTAAATCACCCATTAAGATGATTTCAGAAGAAAACTTAGACAGCAATTCAGTAAGGCTTGTGGTTGCATCTTTGATGGCCGAGGGAGGCCTATAACAGCCAATAACCGTGAGAGGAGCATTTGCTATAGTTATTTGGACAGCTAGAAACTCAAGTTGCCTAGGTATTGAAATCGAGTGAAGGACAGAACACTGTAAATTCTCAGCAGTGTATATTGCAACACCACCAGCTCTGCCCTTACGGTCAGTTCTGAAAACATTATAACCATCAATGTGAATGACATTGTCAGTGACGGTCGGTTTTAACCAGGTTTCAGAAACTACTACAATATCAGGCTTAGCAACTAAAAACCAGGTCTTGAAAATATCTAATTTGGGCACTAGACTCCTAGCATTAACATGCAGAAAACCCAGCCCTTGCCTACAGCTAAACTCATACGGAGTTGGCAGAAGCTGCAAGGAAGCAGAAAAATGCTCTGGACCAGGGTTAATGTTAACATTGCCAGAGAGTAGAAGCAATAACAGTATTAACAGTCTGGAAGATGATTTTTTCACATGGGTTCTAGACGAATTGGTTTTCTGGGGGTCAGGGCCACTCCAGTCCTTCGAAATTAGCGAGTCAAGAGTCAAAAGGGCATATGGGAGAGCGCATTTTATGCCGTAGAACGTCAGCTTTTGGTAAAGTCTATCCGATGGGGTCAGCGCTCCAGAAGTTCCACCATCCGAATGTTCATTGTAAACAAAGACGTCACTGGTAGCCAGACCATCAGCTTTGCCGAGGTGCAGTCTGACAAATAATCCCAGAAGAAGAGCAAGCACGAGAGTAGCTTTAGACAACATAGTGCTGCAACACACCTAGTTTAGCTCAGCTCAGCTTAACCTAGCCCAGCCAGACCAGGAAAGCCAGGGGCAGGTGGAGGCAGGCCTCAGCTACAGCAGCAGGGCAGGGCAGGTGGAGGCAGGCCTCAGCTACAGCAGCAGGGCAGGGCAGGGCAGGTGGAAGCAGGCCTCAGTCAGCACAGCAGAGCAGAGCAGGACAGCTCCCCAGCAGTCAGGGGAAGAAATTCAGGCCATAGTCCACAGAGCCAGTAGAACTCCAAAAGGTCCACAAAACGGTAAAATTAGAAAATGCCAGGATCAAATAAAGACTACTACTTACTAAAATGGATGTTAAAAGTGCTAAAAACCAACAAAAAAGACCAAACACTAACAAACATTCAGCACACACAATGGGGATGCTGCCATCTTGGAAAAGGGGCGGGGGTGTTCTAATGAATACATGTTCTAATGATGGGTCCTATAATGGTGCGTGCTCTTCTACATGATAGGGTCATTTAATCTTGTTCAAAAAACGCTCAGGACGCATGTACAGTCAGAATGTTCCTCAGACACTTCTCTCTCGCTTAGAAAAGCGTTTTCCAGGCATGGAAACACAAGATCTGAAAAGGTGAATGAAAGCATCTCTACCACGAGAATACATGTTGAGGACTCCTAAAATAGCGCATACTATTCTACATTGGAAAGACATTCATTTTGACCAAAATACCTCGGGGCGCATGGAAAGTCCAAATGTTCCTAAGACACTTCTCTCTCTGAGAAAAGCATTTTACAGGCATGGAAACACATAATGTGAAAAGGTGAATGAAAGCATTTCTAACACAAGAATACATGTTCTAATGATGGGTCCTATAATGGTGCGTGCTCTTCTACATGATAGGGTCATTAATTTTGTTCCAAAACGCTTAGGACGCCACAAGAATACATGTTCTAATGAATACATGTTCTAATGATGGGTCCTATAATGGTGCGTGCTCTTCTACATGATAGGGTCATTTAATCTTGTTCCAAAACGCTCAGGACGCATGTACAGTCAGAATGTTCCTAAAACACTTCTCGCTCGCTGAGAAAAGCGTTTTCCCGGCATCGAAACACAAGATGTGAAAAGGTGAATAAAAGCATTTCTAACACAAGAATACATGTTCTAATGATGGGTCCTATAATGGTGCGTGTTCTTCTACATGATAGGGTCATTAATTTTGTTCCAAAACGCTTAGGACGCCACAAGAATACATGTTCTAATGAATACAGGTTCTAATGATGGGTCCTATAATGGTGCGTGCTCTTCTACATGATAGGGTCATTTAATCTTGTTCCAAAACGCTCAGGACGCATGTACAGTCAGAATGTTCCTAAGACACTTCTCGCTCGCTGAGAAAAGCGTTTTCCCGGCATCGAAACACAAGATGTGAAAAGGTGAATATAAGCATTTCTAACACAAGAATACATGTTCTAATGATGGGTCCTATAATGGTGCGTGTTCTTCTACATGATAGGGACATTAATTTTGTTCCAAAACGCTTAGGACGCCACAAGAATACATGTTCTAATGAATACATGTTCTAATGATGGGTCCTATAATGGTGCGTGCTCTTCTACATGATAGGGTCATTTAATCTTGTTCCAAAACGCTCAGGACGCATGTACAGTCAGAATGTTCCTCAGACACTTCTCTCTCGCTTAGAAAAGCGTTTTCCATGCATGGAAACACAAGATGTGAAAAGGTGAATGAAAGCATCTCTACCACGAGAATACATGTTGAGGACTCCTATAATAGCGCATGCTATTCTACATTGGAAAGACATTCATTTTGACCAAAATACCTCGGTGCGCATGGAAAGTCCAAATGTTCCTAAGACACTTCTCTCTCTGAGAAAAGCATTTTCCAGGCATGGAAACACAGAATGTGAAAAGGTGAATGAAAGCATTTCTAACTCAAGAATACATGTTCTAATGATGGGTCCTATAATGGTGCGTGCTCTTCTACATGATAGGGTCATTTAATCTTGTTCCAAAACGCTCAGGACGCATGTACAGTCAGAATGTTCCTAAGACACTTCTCGCTCGCTGAGAAAAGCGTTTTCCCGGCATCGAAACACAAGATGTGAAAAGGTGAATAAAAGCATTTCTAACACAAGAATACATGTTCTAATGATGGGTCCTATAATGGTGCGTGTTCTTCTACATGATAGAGTCATTAATTTTGTTCCAAAACGCTTAGGACGCCACAAGAATACATGTTCTAATGAATACATGTTCTAATGATGGGTCCTATAATGGTGCGTGCTCTTCTACATGATAGGGTCATTTAATCTTGTTCCAAAACGCTCAGGACGCATGTACAGTCAGAATGTTCCAAAGACACTTCTCGCTCGCTGAGAAAAGCGTTTTCCCGGCATCGAAACACAAGATGTGAAAAGGTGAATAAAAGCATTTCTAACACAAGAATACATGTTCTAATGATGGGTCCTATAATGGTGCGTGTTCTTCTACATGATAGGGTCATTAATTTGGTTCCAAAACGCTTAGGACGCCAAAAGAATACATGTTATAATGAATACATGTTCTAATGATGGGTCCTATAATGGTGCGTGCTCTTCTACATGATAGGGTCATTTAATCTTGTTCCAAAACGCTCAGGACGCATGTACAATCAGAATGTTCCTAAGACACTTCTCGCTCGCTGAGAAAAGCGTTTTCCCGGCATCGAAACACAAGATGTGAAAAGGTGAATAAAAGCATTTCTAACACAAGAATACATGTTCTAATGATGGGTCCTATAATGGTGCGTGTTCTTCTACATGATAGGTTCATTAATTTTGTTCCAAAACGCTTAGTACGCCACAAGAATACATGTTCTAATGAATACAGGTTCTAATGATGGGTCCTATAATGGTGCGTGCTCTTCTACATGATAGGGTCATTTAATCTTGTTCCAAAACGCTCAGGACGCATGTACAGTCAGAATGTTCCTAAGACACTTCTCGCTCGCTGAGAAAAGCGTTTTCCCGGCATCGAAACACAAGATGTGAAAAGGTGAATAAAAGCATTTCTAACACAAGAATACATGTTCTATTGATGGGTCCTATAATGGTGCGTGCTCTTCTACATGATAGGGTCATTTAATCTTGTTCCAAAATGCTCAGGACGCATGTACAGTCAGAATGTTCCTAAGACACTTCTCGCTCGCTGAGAAAAGCGTTTTCCCGGCATCGAAACACAAGATGTGAAAAGGTGAATAAAAGCATTTCTAACACAAGAATACATGTTCTAATGATGGGTCCTATAATGGTGCGTGTTCTTCTACATGATAGAGTCATTTAATCTTGTTCCAAAATGCTCAGGACGCATGTACAGTCAGAATGTTCCTAAGACACTTCTCGCTCGCTGAGAAAAGCGTTTTCCCGGCATCGAAACACAAGATGTGAAAAGGTGAATAAAAGCATTTCTAACACAAGAATACATGTTCTAATGATGGGTCCTATAATGGTGCGTGTTCTTCTACATGATAGGGACATTAATTTTGTTCCAAAACGCTTAGGACGCCACAAGAATACATGTTCTAATGAATACATGTTCTAATGATGGGTCCTATAATGGTGCGTGCTCTTCTACATGATAGGGTCATTTAATCTTGTTCCAAAACGCTCAGGACGCATGTACAGTCAGAATGTTCCTCAGACACTTCTCTCTCGCTTAGAAAAGCGTTTTCCATGCATGGAAACACAAGATGTGAAAAGGTGAATGAAAGCATCTCTACCACGAGAATACATGTTGAGGACTCCTATAATAGCGCATGCTATTCTACATTGGAAAGACATTCATTTTGACCAAAATACCTCGGTGCGCATGGAAAGTCCAAATGTTCCTAAGACACTTCTCTCTCTGAGAAAAGCATTTTCCAGGCATGGAAACACAGAATGTGAAAAGGTGAATGAAAGCATTTCTAACTCAAGAATACATGTTCTAATGATGGGTCCTATAATGGTGCGTGCTCTTCTACATGATAGGGTCATTTAATCTTGTTCCAAAACGCTCAGGACGCATGTACAGTCAGAATGTTCCTAAGACACTTCTCGCTCGCTGAGAAAAGCGTTTTCCCGGCATCGAAACACAAGATGTGAAAAGGTGAATAAAAGCATTTCTAACACAAGAATACATGTTTTATTGATGGGTCCTATAATGGTGCGTGCTCTTCTACATGATAGGGTCATTTAATCTTGTTCCAAAATGCTCAGGACGCATGTACAGTCAGAATGTTCCTAAGACACTTCTCGCTCGCTGAGAAAAGCGTTTTCCCGGCATCGAAACACAAGATGTGAAAAGGTGAATAAAAGCATTTCTAACACAAGAATACATGTTCTAATGATGGGTCCTATAATGGTGCGTGTTCTTCTACATGATAGAGTCATTAATTTTGTTCCAAAACGCTTAGGACGCCACAAGAATACATGTTCTAATGAATACATGTTCTAATGATGGGTCCTATAATGGTGCGTGCTCTTCTACATGATAGGGTCATTTAATCTTGTTCCAAAACGCTCAGGACGCATGTACAGTCAGAATGTTCCTAAGACACTTCTCGCTCGCTGAGAAAAGCGTTTTCCCGGCATCGAAACACAAGATGTGAAAAGGTGAATAAAAGCATTTCTAACACAAGAATACATGTTCTAATGATGGGTCCTATAATGGTGCGTGTTCTTCTACATGATAGGGTCATTAATTTGGTTCCAAAACGCTTAGGACGCCAAAAGAATACATGTTATAATGAATACATGTTCTAATGATGGGTCCTATAATGGTGCGTGCTCTTCTACATGATAGGGTCATTTAATCTTGTTCCAAAACGCTCAGGACGCATGTACAGTCAGAATGTTCCTAAGACACTTCTCGCTCGCTGAGAAAAGCGTTTTCCCGGCATCGAAACACAAGATGTGAAAAGGTGAATAAAAGCATTTCTAACACAAGAATACATGTTCTAATGATGGGTCCTATAATGGTGCGTGTTCTTCTACATGATAGGGTCATTAATTTGGTTCCAAAACGCTTAGGACGCCAAAAGAATACATGTTATAATGAATACATGTTCTAATGATGGGTCCTATAATGGTGCGTGCTCTTCTACATGATAGGGTCATTTAATCTTGTTCCAAAACGCTCAGGACGCATGTACAATCAGAATGTTCCTAAGACACTTCTCGCTCGCTGAGAAAAGCGTTTTCCCGGCATCGAAACACAAGATGTGAAAAGGTGAATAAAAGCATTTCTAACACAAGAATACATGTTCTAATGATGGGTCCTATAATGGTGCGTGTTCTTCTACATGATAGGTTCATTAATTTTGTTCCAAAACGCTTAGTACGCCACAAGAATACATGTTCTAATGAATACAGGTTCTAATGATGGGTCCTATAATGGTGCGTGCTCTTCTACATGATAGGGTCATTTAATCTTGTTCCAAAACGCTCAGGACGCATGTACAGTCAGAATGTTCCTAAGACACTTCTCGCTCGCTGAGAAAAGCGTTTTCCCGGCATCGAAACACAAGATGTGAAAAGGTGAATAAAAGCATTTCTAACACAAGAATACATGTTCTATTGATGGGTCCTATAATGGTGCGTGCTCTTCTACATGATAGGGTCATTTAATCTTGTTCCAAAATGCTCAGGACGCATGTACAGTCAGAATGTTCCTAAGACACTTCTCGCTCGCTGAGAAAAGCGTTTTCCCGGCATCGAAACACAAGATGTGAAAAGGTGAATAAAAGCATTTCTAACACAAGAATACATGTTCTAATGATGGGTCCTATAATGGTGCGTGTTCTTCTACATGATAGAGTCATTAATTTTGTTCCAAAACGCTTAGGACGCCACAAGAATACATGTTCTAATGAATACATGTTCTAATGATGGGTCCTATAATGGTGCGTGCTCTTCTACATGATAGGGTCATTTAATCTTGTTCCAAAACGCTCAGGACGCATGTACAGTCAGAATGTTCCTAAGACACTTCTCGCTCGCTGAGAAAAGCGTTTTCCCGGCATCGAAACACAAGATGTGAAAAGGTGAATAAAAGCATTTCTAACACAAGAATACATGTTCTAATGATGGGTCCTATAATGGTGCGTGTTCTTCTACATGATAGGGTCATTCATTTGGTTCCAAAACGCTTAGGACGCCAAAAGAATACATGTTATAATGAATACATGTTCTAATGATGGGTCCTATAATGGTGCGTGCTCTTCTACATGATAGGGTCATTTAATCTTGTTCCAAAACGCTCAGGACGCATGTACAGTCAGAATGTTCCTAAGACACTTCTCGCTCGCTGAGAAAAGCGTTTTCCCGGCATCGAAACACAAGATGTGAAAAGGTGAATAAAAGCATTTCTAACACAAGAATACATGTTCTAATGATGGGTCCTATAATGGTGCGTGTTCTTCTACATGATAGGGTCATTATTTTGGTTCCAAAACGCTTAGGACGACAAAAGAATACATGTTATAATGAATACATGTTCTAATGATGGGTCCTATAATGGTGCGTGCTCTTCTACATGATAGGGTCATTTAATCTTGTTCCAAAACGCTCAGGACGCATGTACAATCAGAATGTTCCTAAGACACTTCTCGCTCGCTGAGAAAAGCGTTTTCCCGGCATCGAAACACAAGATGTGAAAAGGTGAATAAAAGCATTTCTAACACAAGAATACATGTTCTAATGATGGGTCCTATAATGGTGCGTGTTCTTCTACATGATAGGTTCATTAATTTTGTTCCAAAACGCTTAGTACGCCACAAGAATACATGTTCTAATGAATACAGGTTCTAATGATAGGTCCTATAATGGTGCGTGCTCTTCTACATGATAGGGTCATTTAATCTTGTTCCAAAACGCTCAGGACGCATGTACAGTCAGAATGTTCCTAAGACACTTCTCGCTCGCTGAGAAAAGCGTTTTCCCGGCATCGAAACACAAGATGTGAAAAGGTGAATAAAAGCATTTCTAACACAAGAATACATGTTCTATTGATGGGTCCTATAATGGTGCGTGCTCTTCTACATGATAGGGTCATTTAATCTTGTTCCAAAATGCTCAGGACGCATGTACAGTCAGAATGTTCCTAAGACACTTCTCGCTCGCTGAGAAAAGCGTTTTCCCGGCATCGAAACACAAGATGTGAAAAGGTGAATAAAAGCATTTCTAACACAAGAATACATGTTCTAATGATGGGTCCTATAATGGTGCGTGTTCTTCTACATGATAGAGTCATTTAATCTTGTTCCAAAATGCTCAGGACGCATGTACAGTCAGAATGTTCCTAAGACACTTCTCGCTCGCTGAGAAAAGCGTTTTCCCGGCATCGAAACACAAGATGTGAAAAGGTGAATAAAAGCATTTCTAACACAAGAATACATGTTCTAATGATGGGTCCTATAATGGTGCGTGTTCTTCTACATGATAGAGTCATTAATTTTGTTCCAAAACGCTTAGGACGCCACAAGAATACATGTTCTAATGAATACATGTTCTAATGATGGGTCCTATAATGGTGCGTGCTCTTCTACATGATAGGGTCATTTAATCTTGTTCCAAAACGCTCAGGACGCATGTACAGTCAGAATGTTCCTAAGACACTTCTCGCTCGCTGAGAAAAGCGTTTTCCCGGCATCGAAACACAAGATGTGAAAAGGTGAATAAAAGCATTTCTAACACAAGAATACATGTTCTAATGATGGGTCCTATAATGGTGCGTGTTCTTCTACATGATAGAGTCATTAATTTTGTTCCAAAACGCTTAGGACGCCACAAGAATACATGTTCTAATGAATACATGTTCTAATGATGGGTCCTATAATGGTGCGTGCTCTTCTACATGATAGGGTCATTTAATCTTGTTCCAAAACGCTCAGGACGCATGTACAGTCAGAATGTTCCTAAGACACTTCTCGCTCGCTGAGAAAAGCGTTTTCCCGGCATCGAAACACAAGATGTGAAAAGGTGAATAAAAGCATTTCTAACACAAGAATACATGTTCTAATGATGGGTCCTATAATGGTGCGTGTTCTTCTACATGATAGGGTCATTAATTTGGTTCCAAAACGCTTAGGACGCCAAAAGAATACATGTTATAATGAATACATGTTCTAATGATGGGTCCTATAATGGTGCGTGCTCTTCTACATGATAGGGTCATTTAATCTTGTTCCAAAACGCTCAGGACGCATGTACAGTCAGAATGTTCCTAAGACACTTCTCGCTCGCTGAGAAAAGCGTTTTCCCGGCATCGAAACACAAGATGTGAAAAGGTGAATAAAAGCATTTCTAACACAAGAATACATGTTCTAATGATGGGTCCTATAATGGTGCGTGTTCTTCTACATGATAGGGTCATTAATTTTGTTCCAAAACGCTTAGTACGCCACAAGAATACATGTTCTAATGAATACATGTTCTAATGATGGGTCCTATAATGGTGCGTGCTCTTCTACATGATAGGGTCATTTAATCTTGTTCCAAAACGCTCAGGACGCATGTACAGTCAGAATGTTCCTAAGACACTTCTCGCTCGCTGAGAAAAGTGTTTTCCCGGCAGCGAAACACAAGATGTGAAAAGGTGAATAAAAGCATTTCTAACACAAGAATACATGTTCTAATGATGGGTCCTATAATGGTGCGTGCTCTTCTACATGATAGGGTCATTTAATCTTGTTCCAAAACGCTCAGGACGCATGTAGTCAGAATGTTCCTAAGACACTTCTCGCTCGCTGAGAAAAGCGTTTTCCCGGCATCGAAACACAAGATGTGAAAAGGTGAATAAAAGCATTTCTAACACAAGAATACATGTTCTATTGATGGGTCCTATAATGGTGCGTGCTCTTCTACATGATAGGGTCATTTAATCTTGTTCCAAAATGCTCAGGACGCATGTACAGTCAGAATGTTCCTAAGACACTTCTCGCTCGCTGAGAAAAGCGTTTTCCCGGCATCGAAACACAAGATGTGAAAAGGTGAATAAAAGCATTTCTAACACAAGAATACATGTTTTATTGATGGGTCCTATAATGGTGCGTGCTCTTCTACATGATAGGGTCATTTAATCTTGTTCCAAAATGCTCAGGACGCATGTACAGTCAGAATGTTCCTAAGACACTTCTCGCTCGCTGAGAAAAGCGTTTTCCCGGCATCGAAACACAAGATGTGAAAAGGTGAATAAAAGCATTTCTAACACAAGAATACATGTTCTAATGATGGGTCCTATAATGGTGCGTGTTCTTCTACATGATAGAGTCATTTAATCTTGTTCCAAAATGCTCAGGACGCATGTACAGTCAGAATGTTCCTAAGACACTTCTCGCTCGCTGAGAAAAGCGTTTTCCCGGCATCGAAACACAAGATGTGAAAAGGTGAATAAAAGCATTTCTAACACAAGAATACATGTTCTAATGATGGGTCCTATAATGGTGCGTGTTCTTCTACATGATAGAGTCATTAATTTTGTTCCAAAACGCTTAGGACGCCACAAGAATACATGTTCTAATGAATACATGTTCTAATGATGGGTCCTATAATGGTGCGTGCTCTTCTACATGATAGGGTCATTTAATCTTGTTCCAAAACGCTCAGGACGCATGTACAGTCAGAATGTTCCTAAGACACTTCTCGCTCGCTGAGAAAAGCGTTTTCCCGGCATCGAAACACAAGATGTGAAAAGGTGAATAAAAGCATTTCTAACACAAGAATACATGTTCTAATGATGGGTCCTATAATGGTGCGTGTTCTTCTACATGATAGAGTCATTAATTTTGTTCCAAAACGCTTAGGACGCCACAAGAATACATGTTCTAATGAATACATGTTCTAATGATGGGTCCTATAATGGTGCGTGCTCTTCTACATGATAGGGTCATTTAATCTTGTTCCAAAACGCTCAGGACGCATGTACAGTCAGAATGTTCCTAAGACACTTCTCGCTCGCTGAGAAAAGCGTTTTCCCGGCATCGAAACACAAGATGTGAAAAGGTGAATAAAAGCATTTCTAACACAAGAATACATGTTCTAATGATGGGTCCTATAATGGTGCGTGTTCTTCTACATGATAGGGTCATTAATTTGGTTCCAAAACGCTTAGGACGCCAAAAGAATACATGTTATAATGAATACATGTTCTAATGATGGGTCCTATAATGGTGCGTGCTCTTCTACATGATAGGGTCATTTAATCTTGTTCCAAAACGCTCAGGACGCATGTACAGTCAGAATGTTCCTAAGACACTTCTCGCTCGCTGAGAAAAGTGTTTTCCCGGCAGCGAAACACAAGATGTGAAAAGGTGAATAAAAGCATTTCTAACACAAGAATACATGTTCTAATGATGGGTCCTATAATGGTGCGTGCTCTTCTACATGATAGGGTCATTTAATCTTGTTCCAAAACGCTCAGGACGCATGTAGTCAGAATGTTCCTAAGACACTTCTCGCTCGCTGAGAAAAGCGTTTTCCCGGCATCGAAACACAAGATGTGAAAAGGTGAATAAAAGCATTTCTAACACAAGAATACATGTTCTATTGATGGGTCCTATAATGGTGCGTGCTCTTCTACATGATAGGGTCATTTAATCTTGTTCCAAAATGCTCAGGACGCATGTACAGTCAGAATGTTCCTAAGACACTTCTCGCTCGCTGAGAAAAGCGTTTTCCCGGCATCGAAACACAAGATGTGAAAAGGTGAATAAAAGCATTTCTAACACAAGAATACATGTTCTAATGATGGGTCCTATAATGGTGCGTGTTCTTCTACATGATAGGGTCATTAATTTTGTTCCAAAACGCTTAGGACGCCACAAGAATACATGTTCTAATGAATACATGTTCTAATGATGGGTCCTATAATGGTGCGTGCTCTTCTACATGATAGGGTCATTTAATCTTGTTCCAAAACGCTCAGGACGCATGTACAGTCAGAATGTTCCTAAGACACTTCTCGCTCGCTGAGAAAAGCGTTTTCCCGGCATCGAAACACAAGATGTGAAAAGGTGAATAAAAGCATTTCTAACACAAGAATACATGTTCTATTGATGGGTCCTATAATGGTGCGTGCTCTTCTACATGATAGGGTCATTTAATCTTGTTCCAAAATGCTCAGGACGCATGTACAGTCAGAATGTTCCTAAGACACTTCTCGCTCGCTGAGAAAAGCGTTTTCCCGGCATCGAAACACAAGATGTGAAAAGGTGAATAAAAGCATTTCTAACACAAGAATACATGTTCTAATGATGGGTCCTATAATGGTGCGTGTTCTTCTACATGATAGAGTCATTAATTTTGTTCCAAAACGCTTAGGACGCCACAAGAATACATGTTCTAATGAATACATGTTCTAATGATGGGTCCTATAATGGTGCGTGCTCTTCTACATGATAGGGTCATTTAATCTTGTTCCAAAACGCTCAGGACGCATGTACAGTCAGAATGTTCCTAAGACACTTCTCGCTCGCTGAGAAAAGCGTTTTCCCGGCATCGAAACACAAGATGTGAAAAGGTGAATAAAAGCATTTCTAACACAAGAATACATGTTCTAATGATGGGTCCTATAATGGTGCGTGTTGTTCTACATGATAGGGTCATTAATTTTGTTCCAAAACGCTTAGGACGCCACAAGAATACATGTTCTAATGAATACATGTTCTAATGATGGGTCCTATAATGGTGCGTGCTCTTCTACATGATAGGGTCATTTAATCTTGTTCCAAAACGCTCAGGACGCATGTACAGTCAGAATGTTCCTTCTCGCTCGCTGAGAAAAGCGTTTTCCCGGCATCGAAACACAAGATGTGAAAAGGTGAATAAAAGCATTTCTAACACAAGAATACATGTTCTAATGATGGGTCCTATAATGGGTGCGTGTTCTTCTACATGATAGGGTCATTAATTTGGTTCCAAAACGCTTAGGACGCCAAAAGAATACATGTTATAATGAATACATGTTCTAATGATGGGTCCTATAATGGTGCGTGCTCTTCTACATGATAGGGTCATTTAATCTTGTTCCAAAACGCTCAGGACGCATGTACAGTCAGAATGTTCCTAAGACACTTCTCGCTCGCTGAGAAAAGCGTTTTCCCGGCATCGAAACACAAGATGTGAAAAGGTGAATAAAAGCATTTCTAACACAAGAATACATGTTCTAATGATGGGTCCTATAATGGTGCGTGTTCTTCTACATGATAGGGTCATTAATTTTGTTCCAAAACGCTTAGTACGCCACAAGAATACATGTTCTAATGAATACATGTTCTAATGATGGGTCCTATAATGGTGCGTGCTCTTCTACATGATAGGGTCATTTAATCTTGTTCCAAAACGCTCAGGACGCATGTACAGTCAGAATGTTCCTAAGACACTTCTCGCTCGCTGAGAAAAGTGTTTTCCCGGCAGCGAAACACAAGATGTGAAAAGGTGAATAAAAGCATTTCTAACACAAGAATACATGTTCTAATGATGGGTCCTATAATGGTGCGTGCTCTTCTACATGATAGGGTCATTTAATCTTGTTCCAAAACGCTCAGGACGCATGTAGTCAGAATGTTCCTAAGACACTTCTCGCTCGCTGAGAAAAGCGTTTTCCCGGCAGCGAAACACAAGATGTGAAAAGGTGAATAAAAGCATTTCTAACAAAAGAATACATGTTCTAATGATGGGTCCTATAATGGTGCGTGCTCTTCTACATGATAGGGTCATTTAATCTTGTTCCAAAATGCTCAGGACGCAAGTACAGTCAGAATGTTCCTAAGACACTTCTCGCTCGCTGAGAAAAGCGTTTTCCCGGCATCGAAACACAAGATGTGAAAAGGTGACTAAAAGCATTTCTAACACAAGAACACATGTTCTAATGATGGGTCCTATAATGGTGCGTGTTCTTCTACATGATAGGGTCATTAATTTTGTTCCAAAACGCTTAGGACGCCAAAAGAATACATGTTATAATGAATACATGTTCTAATGATGGGTCCTATAATGGTGCGTGCTCTTCTACATGATAGGGTCATTTAATCTTGTTCCAAAACGCTCAGGACGCATGTACAGTCAGAATGTTCCTAAGACACTTCTCGCTCGCTGAGAAAAGCGTTTTCCCGGCATCGAAACACAAGATGTGAAAAGGTGAATAAAAGCATTTCTAACACAAGAATACATGTTCTAATGATGGGTCCTATAATGGTGCGTGTTCTTCTACATGATAGGGTCATTAATTTTGTTCCAAAACGCTTAGGACGCCACAAGAATACATGTTCTAATGAATACATGTTCTAATGATGGGTCCTATAATGGTGCGTGCTCTTCTACATGATAGGGTCATTTAATCTTGTTCCAAAACGCTCAGGACGCATGTACAGTCAGAATGTTCCTAAGACACTTCTCGCTCGCTGAGAAAAGCGTTTTCCCGGCATCGAAACACAAGATGTGAAAAGGTGAATAAAAGCATTTCTAACACAAGAATACATGTTCTAATGATGGGTCCTATAATGGTGCGTGTTCTTCTACATGATAGGGTCATTAATTTTGTTCCAAAACGCTTAGGACGCCACAAGAATACATGTTCTAATGAATACATGTTCTAATGATGGGTCCTATAATGGTGCGTGCTCTTCTACATGATAGGGTCATTTAATCTTGTTCCAAAACGCTCAGGACGCATGTAGTCAGAATGTTCCTAAGACACTTCTCGCTCGCTGAGAAAAGCGTTTTCCCGGCATCGAAACACAAGATGTGAAAAGGTGAATGAAAGCATTTCTAACAAAAGAATACATGTTCTAATGATGGGTCCTATAATGGTGCGTGCTCTTCTACATGATAGGGTCATTTAATCTTGTTCCAAAATGCTCAGGACGCAAGTACAGTCAGAATGTTCCTAAGACACTTCTCGCTCGCTGAGAAAAGCGTTTTCCCGGCATCGAAACACAAGATGTGAAAAGGTGACTAAAAGCATTTCTAACACAAGAACACATGTTCTAATGATGGGTCCTATAATGGTGCGTGTTCTTCTACATGATAGGGTCATTAATTTTGTTCCAAAACGCTTAGGACGCCAAAAGAATACATGTTATAATGAATACATGTTCTAATGATGGGTCCTATAATGGTGCGTGCTCTTCTACATGATAGGGTCATTTAATCTTGTTCCAAAACGCTCAGGACGCATGTACAGTCAGAATGTTCCTTCTCGCTCGCTGAGAAAAGCGTTTTCCCGGCATCGAAACACAAGATGTGAAAAGGTGAATAAAAGCATTTCTAACACAAGAATACATGTTCTAATGATGGGTCCTATAATGGTGCGTGTTCTTCTACATGATAGGGTCATTAATTTTGTTCCAAAACGCTTAGGACGCCACAAGAATACATGTTCTAATGAATACATGTTCTAATGATGGGTCCTATAATGGTGCGTGCTCTTCTACATGATAGGGTCATTTAATCTTGTTCCAAAACGCTCAGGACGCATGTAGTCAGAATGTTCCTAAGACACTTCTCGCTCGCTGAGAAAACCGTTTTCCCGGCATCGAAACACAAGATGTGAAAAGGTGAATGAAAGCATTTCTAACACAAGAATACATGTTCTAATGATGGGTCCTATAATGGTGCGTGCTCTTCTACATGATAGGGTCATTTAATCTTGTTCCAAAATGCTCAGGACGCATGTACAGTCAGAATGTTCCTAAGACACTTCTCGCTCGCTGAGAAAAGCGTTTTCCCGGCATCGAAACACAAGATGTGAAAAGGTGAATAAAAGCATTTCTAACACAAGAATACATGTTCTAATGATGGGTCCTATAATGGTCCGTGTTCTTCTACATGATAGAGTCATTAATTTTGTTCCAAAACGCTTAGGACGCCACAAGAATACATGTTCTAATGAATACATGTTCTAATGATGGGTCCTATAATGGTGCGTGCTCTTCTACATGATAGGGTCATTTAATCTTGTTCCAAAACGCTCAGGACGCATGTACAGTCAGAATGTTCCTAAGACACTTCTCGCTCGCTGAGAAAAGCGTTTTCCCGGCATCGAAACACAAGATGTGAAAAGGTGAATAAAAGCATTTCTAACACAAGAATACATGTTCTAATGATGGGTCCTATAATGGTGCGTGTTCTTCTACATGATAGGGTCATTAATTTGGTTCCAAAACGCTTAGGACGCCAAAAGAATACATGTTATAATGAATACATGTTCTAATGATGGGTCCTATAATGGTGCGTGCTCGTCTACATGATAGGGTCATTTAATCTTGTTCCAAAACGCTCAGGACGCATGTACAGTCAGAATGTTCCTTCTCGCTCGCTGAGAAAAGCGTTTTCCCGGCATCGAAACACAAGATGTGAAAAGGTGAATAAAAGCATTTCTAACACAAGAATACATGTTCTAATGATGGGTCCTATAATGGTGCGTGTTCTTCTACATGATAGGGTCATTAATTTTGTTCCAAAACGCTTAGGACGCCACAAGAATACATGTTCTAATGAATACATGTTCTAATGATGGGTCCTATAATGGTGCGTGCTCTTCTACATGATAGGGTCATTTAATCTTGTTCCAAAACGCTCAGGACGCATGTACAGTCAGAATGTTCCTAAGACACTTCTCGCTCGCTGAGAAAAGCGTTTTCCCGGCATCGAAACACAAGATGTGAAAAGGTGAATAAAAGCATTTCTAACACAAGAATACATGTTCTAATGATGGGTCCTATAATGGTGCGTGTTCTTCTACATGATAGGGTCATTAATTTTGTTCCAAAACGCTTAGGACGCCACAAGAATACATGTTCTAATGAATACATGTTCTAATGATGGGTCCTATAATGGTGCGTGCTCTTCTACATGATAGGGTCATTTAATCTTGTTCCAAAACGCTCAGGACGCATGTAGTCAGAATGTTCCTAAGACACTTCTCGCTCGCTGAGAAAAGCGTTTTCCCGGCATCGAAACACAAGATGTGAAAAGGTGAATGAAAGCATTTCTAACAAAAGAATACATGTTCTAATGATGGGTCCTATAATGGTGCGTGCTCTTCTACATG
This sequence comes from Borostomias antarcticus, assembly GCF_949987555.1. Lineage (NCBI taxonomy): Eukaryota > Metazoa > Chordata > Actinopteri > Stomiiformes > Stomiidae > Borostomias > Borostomias antarcticus. Next base: position 4,458,263 of record NC_140265.1, on the reverse strand, counting down.
ATAGGGTCATTTAATCTTGTTCCAAAATGCTCAGGACGCAAGTACAGTCAGAATGTTCCTAAGACACTTCTCGCTCGCTGAGAAAAGCGTTTTCCCGGCATCGAAACACAAGATGTGAAAAGGTGACTAAAAGCATTTCTAACACAAGAACACATGTTCTAATGATGGGTCCTATAATGGTGCGTGTTCTTCTACATGATAGGGTCATTAATTTTGTTCCAAAACGCTTAGGACGCCAAAAGAATACATGTTATAATGAATACATGTTCTAATGATGGGTCCTATAATGGTGCGTGCTCTTCTACATGATAGGGTCATTTAATCTTGTTCCAAAACGCTCAGGACGCATGTACAGTCAGAATGTTCCTTCTCGCTCGCTGAGAAAAGCGTTTTCCCGGCATCGAAACACAAGATGTGAAAAGGTGAATAAAAGCATTTCTAACACAAGAATACATGTTCTAATGATGGGTCCTATAATGGTGCGTGTTCTTCTACATGATAGGGTCATTAATTTTGTTCCAAAACGCTTAGGACGCCACAAGAATACATGTTCTAATGAATACATGTTCTAATGATGGGTCCTATAATGGTGCGTGCTCTTCTACATGATAGGGTCATTTAATCTTGTTCCAAAACGCTCAGGACGCATGTACAGTCAGAATGTTCCTAAGACACTTCTCGCTCGCTGAGAAAAGCGTTTTCCCGGCATCGAAACACAAGATGTGAAAAGGTGAATAAAAGCATTTCTAACACAAGAATACATGTTCTAATGATGGGTCCTATAATGGTGCGTGTTCTTCTACATGATAGGGTCATTAATTTTGTTCCAAAACGCTTAGGACGCCACAAGAATACATGTTCTAATGAATACATGTTCTAATGATGGGTCCTATAATGGTGCGTGCTCTTCTACATGATAGGGTCATTTAATCTTGTTCCAAAACGCTCAGGACGCATGTAGTCAGAATGTTCCTAAGACACTTCTCGCTCGCTGAGAAAAGCGTTTTCCCGGCATCGAAACACAAGATGTGAAAAGGTGAATGAAAGCATTTCTAACAAAAGAATACATGTTCTAATGATGGGTCCTATAATGGTGCGTGCTCTTCTACATGATAGGGTCATTTAATCTTGTTCCAAAATGCTCAGGACGCAAGTACAGTCAGAATGTTCCTAAGACACTTCTCGCTCGCTGAGAAAAGCGTTTTCCCGGCATCGAAACACAAGATGTGAAAAGGTGACTAAAAGCATTTCTAACACAAGAACACGTGTTCTAATGATGGGTCCTATAATGGTGCGTGTTCTTCTACATGATAGGGTCATTAATTTTGTTCCAAAACGCTTAGGACGCCAAAAGAATACATGTTATAATGAATACATGTTCTAATGATGGGTCCTATAATGGTGCGTGCTCTTCTACATGATAGGGTCATTTAATCTTGTTCCAAAACGCTCAGGACGCATGTACAGTCAGAATGTTCCTTCTCGCTCGCTGAGAAAAGCGTTTTCCCGGCATCGAAACACAAGATGTGAAAAGGTGAATAAAAGCATTTCTAACACAAGAATACATGTTCTAATGATGGGTCCTATAATGGTGCGTGTTCTTCTACATGATAGGGTCATTAATTTTGTTCCAAAACGCTTAGGACGCCACAAGAATACATGTTCTAATGAATACATGTTCTAATGATGGGTCCTATAATGGTGCGTGCTCTTCTACATGATAGGGTCATTTAATCTTGTTCCAAAACGCTCAGGACGCATGTAGTCAGAATGTTCCTAAGACACTTCTCGCTCGCTGAGAAAACCGTTTTCCCGGCATCGAAACACAAGATGTGAAAAGGTGAATGAAAGCATTTCTAACACAAGAATACATGTTCTAATGATGGGTCCTATAATGGTGCGTGCTCTTCTACATGATAGGGTCATTTAATCTTGTTCCAAAATGCTCAGGACGCATGTACAGTCAGAATGTTCCTAAGACACTTCTCGCTCGCTGAGAAAAGCGTTTTCCCGGCATCGAAACACAAGATGTGAAAAGGTGAATAAAAGCATTTCTAACACAAGAATACATGTTCTAATGATGGGTCCTATAATGGTCCGTGTTCTTCTACATGATAGAGTCATTAATTTTGTTCCAAAACGCTTAGGACGCCACAAGAATACATGTTCTAATGAATACATGTTCTAATGATGGGTCCTATAATGGTGCGTGCTCTTCTACATGATAGGGTCATTTAATCTTGTTCCAAAACGCTCAGGACGCATGTACAGTCAGAATGTTCCTAAGACACTTCTCGCTCGCTGAGAAAAGCGTTTTCCCGGCATCGAAACACAAGATGTGAAAAGGTGAATAAAAGCATTTCTAACACAAGAATACATGTTCTAATGATGGGTCCTATAATGGTGCGTGTTCTTCTACATGATAGGGTCATTAATTTGGTTCCAAAACGCTTAGGACGCCAAAAGAATACATGTTATAATGAATACATGTTCTAATGATGGGTCCTATAATGGTGCGTGCTCGTCTACATGATAGGGTCATTTAATCTTGTTCCAAAACGCTCAGGACGCATGTACAGTCAGAATGTTCCTTCTCGCTCGCTGAGAAAAGCGTTTTCCCGGCATCGAAACACAAGATGTGAAAAGGTGAATAAAAGCATTTCTAACACAAGAATACATGTTCTAATGATGGGTCCTATAATGGTGCGTGTTCTTCTACATGATAGGGTCATTAATTTTGTTCCAAAACGCTTAGGACGCCACAAGAATACATGTTCTAATGAATACATGTTCTAATGATGGGTCCTATAATGGTGCGTGCTCTTCTACATGATAGGGTCATTTAATCTTGTTCCAAAACGCTCAGGACGCATGTACAGTCAGAATGTTCCTAAGACACTTCTCGCTCGCTGAGAAAAGCGTTTTCCCGGCATCGAAACACAAGATGTGAAAAGGTGAATAAAAGCATTTCTAACACAAGAATACATGTTCTAATGATGGGTCCTATAATGGTGCGTGTTCTTCTACATGATAGGGTCATTAATTTTGTTCCAAAACGCTTAGGACGCCACAAGAATACATGTTCTAATGAATACATGTTCTAATGATGGGTCCTATAATGGTGCGTGCTCTTCTACATGATAGGGTCATTTAATCTTGTTCCAAAACGCTCAGGACGCATGTAGTCAGAATGTTCCTAAGACACTTCTCGCTCGCTGAGAAAAGCGTTTTCCCGGCATCGAAACACAAGATGTGAAAAGGTGAATGAAAGCATTTCTAACAAAAGAATACATGTTCTAATGATGGGTCCTATAATGGTGCGTGCTCTTCTACATGATAGGGTCATTTAATCTTGTTCCAAAATGCTCAGGACGCAAGTACAGTCAGAATGTTCCTAAGACACTTCTCGCTCGCTGAGAAAAGCGTTTTCCCGGCATCGAAACACAAGATGTGAAAAGGTGACTAAAAGCATTTCTAACACAAGAACACATGTTCTAATGATGGGTCCTATAATGGTGCGTGTTCTTCTACATGATAGGGTCATTAATTTTGTTCCAAAACGCTTAGGACGCCAAAAGAATACATGTTATAATGAATACATGTTCTAATGATGGGTCCTATAATGGTGCGTGCTCTTCTACATGATAGGGTCATTTAATCTTGGTTCAAAACGCTCAGGACGCATGTACAGTCAGAATGTTCCTTCTCGCTCGCTGAGAAAAGCGTTTTCCCGGCATCGAAACACAAGATGTGAAAAGGTGAATAAAAGCATTTCTAACACAAGAATACATGTTCTAATGATGGGTCCTATAATGGTGCGTGTTCTTCTACATGATAGGGTCATTAATTTTGTTCCAAAACGCTTAGGACGCCACAAGAATACATGTTCTAATGAATACATGTTCTAATGATGGGTCCTATAATGGTGCGTGCTCTTCTACATGATAGGGTCATTTAATCTTGTTCCAAAACGCTCAGGACGCATGTAGTCAGAATGTTCCTAAGACACTTCTCGCTCGCTGAGAAAAGCGTTTTCCCGGCATCGAAACACAAGATGTGAAAAGGTGAATGAAAGCATTTCTAACAAAAGAATACATGTTCTAATGATGGGTCCTATAATGGTGCGTGCTCTTCTACATGATAGGGTCATTTAATCTTGTTCCAAAATGCTCAGGACGCAAGTACAGTCAGAATGTTCCTAAGACACTTCTCGCTCGCTGAGAAAAGCGTTTTCCCGGCATCGAAACACAAGATGTGAAAAGGTGACTAAAAGCATTTCTAACACAAGAACACATGTTCTAATGATGGGTCCTATAATGGTGCGTGTTCTTCTACATGATAGGGTCATTAATTTTGTTCCAAAACGCTTAGGACGCCAAAAGAATACATGTTATAATGAATACATGTTCTAATGATGGGTCCTATAATGGTGCGTGCTCTTCTACATGATAGGGTCATTTAATCTTGTTCCAAAACGCTCAGGACGCATGTACAGTCAGAATGTTCCTTCTCGCTCGCTGAGAAAAGCGTTTTCCCGGCATCGAAACACAAGATGTGAAAAGGTGAATAAAAGCATTTCTAACACAAGAATACATGTTCTAATGATGGGTCCTATAATGGTGCGTGTTCTTCTACATGATAGGGTCATTAATTTTGTTCCAAAACGCTTAGGACGCCACAAGAATACATGTTCTAATGAATACATGTTCTAATGATGGGTCCTATAATGGTGCGTGCTCTTCTACATGATAGGGTCATTTAATCTTGTTCCAAAACGCTCAGGACGCATGTAGTCAGAATGTTCCTAAGACACTTCTCGCTCGCTGAGAAAACCGTTTTCCCGGCATCGAAACACAAGATGTGAAAAGGTGAATGAAAGCATTTCTAACACAAGAATACATGTTCTAATGATGGGTCCTATAATGGTGCGTGCTCTTCTACATGATAGGGTCATTTAATCTTGTTCCAAAATGCTCAGGACGCATGTACAGTCAGAATGTTCCTAAGACACTTCTCGCTCGCTGAGAAAAGCGTTTTCCCGGCATCGAAACACAAGATGTGAAAAGGTGAATAAAAGCATTTCTAACACAAGAATACATGTTCTAATGATGGGTCCTATAATGGTCCGTGTTCTTCTACATGATAGAGTCATTAATTTTGTTCCAAAACGCTTAGGACGCCACAAGAATACATGTTCTAATGAATACATGTTCTAATGATGGGTCCTATAATGGTGCGTGCTCTTCTACATGATAGGGTCATTTAATCTTGTTCCAAAACGCTCAGGACGCATGTACAGTCAGAATGTTCCTAAGACACTTCTCGCTCGCTGAGAAAAGCGTTTTCCCGGCATCGAAACACAAGATGTGAAAAGGTGAATAAAAGCATTTCTAACACAAGAATACATGTTCTAATGATGGGTCCTATAATGGTGCGTGTTCTTCTACATGATAGGGTCATTAATTTGGTTCCAAAACGCTTAGGACGCCAAAAGAATACATGTTATAATGAATACATGTTCTAATGATGGGTCCTATAATGGTGCGTGCTCGTCTACATGATAGGGTCATTTAATCTTGTTCCAAAACGCTCAGGACGCATGTACAGTCAGAATGTTCCTTCTCGCTCGCTGAGAAAAGCGTTTTCCCGGCATCGAAACACAAGATGTGAAAAGGTGAATAAAAGCATTTCTAACACAAGAATACATGTTCTAATGATGGGTCCTATAATGGTGCGTGTTCTTCTACATGATAGGGTCATTAATTTTGTTCCAAAACGCTTAGGACGCCACAAGAATACATGTTCTAATGAATACATGTTCTAATGATGGGTCCTATAATGGTGCGTGCTCTTCTACATGATAGGGTCATTTAATCTTGTTCCAAAACGCTCAGGACGCATGTACAGTCAGAATGTTCCTAAGACACTTCTCGCTCGCTGAGAAAAGCGTTTTCCCGGCATCGAAACACAAGATGTGAAAAGGTGAATAAAAGCATTTCTAACACAAGAATACATGTTCTAATGATGGGTCCTATAATGGTGCGTGTTCTTCTACATGATAGGGTCATTAATTTTGTTCCAAAACGCTTAGGACGCCACAAGAATACATGTTCTAATGAATACATGTTCTAATGATGGGTCCTATAATGGTGCGTGCTCTTCTACATGATAGGGTCATTTAATCTTGTTCCAAAACGCTCAGGACGCATGTAGTCAGAATGTTCCTAAGACACTTCTCGCTCGCTGAGAAAAGCGTTTTCCCGGCATCGAAACACAAGATGTGAAAAGGTGAATGAAAGCATTTCTAACAAAAGAATACATGTTCTAATGATGGGTCCTATAATGGTGCGTGCTCTTCTACATGATAGGGTCATTTAATCTTGTTCCAAAATGCTCAGGACGCAAGTACAGTCAGAATGTTCCTAAGACACTTCTCGCTCGCTGAGAAAAGCGTTTTCCCGGCATCGAAACACAAGATGTGAAAAGGTGACTAAAAGCATTTCTAACACAAGAACACATGTTCTAATGATGGGTCCTATAATGGTGCGTGTTCTTCTACATGATAGGGTCATTAATTTTGTTCCAAAACGCTTAGGACGCCAAAAGAATACATGTTATAATGAATACATGTTCTAATGATGGGTCCTATAATGGTGCGTGCTCTTCTACATGATAGGGTCATTTAATCTTGTTCCAAAACGCTCAGGACGCATGTACAGTCAGAATGTTCCTAAGACACTTCTCGCTCGCTGAGAAAAGCGTTTTCCCGGCATCGAAACACAAGATGTGAAAAGGTGAATAAAAGCATTTCTAACACAAGAATACATGTTCTAATGATGGGTCCTATAATGGTGCGTGTTCTTCTACATGATAGGGTCATTAATTTGGTTCCAAAACGCTTAGGACGCCAAAAGAATACATGTTATAATGAATACATGTTCTAATGATGGGTCCTATAATGGTGCGTGCTCGTCTACATGATAGGGTCATTTAATCTTGTTCCAAAACGCTCAGGACGCATGTACAGTCAGAATGTTCCTTCTCGCTCGCTGAGAAAAGCGTTTTCCCGGCATCGAAACACAAGATGTGAAAAGGTGAATAAAAGCATTTCTAACAAAAGAATACATGTTCTAATGATGGGTCCTATAATGGTGCGTGCTCTTCTACATGATAGGGTCATTTAATCTTGTTCCAAAATGCTCAGGACGCAAGTACAGTCAGAATGTTCCTAAGACACTTCTCGCTCGCTGAGAAAAGCGTTTTCCCGGCATCGAAACACAAGATGTGAAAAGGTGACTAAAAGCATTTCTAACACAAGAACACATGTTCTAATGATGGGTCCTATAACGGTGCGTGTTCTTCTACATGATAGGGTCATTAATTTTGTTCCAAAACGCTTAGGACGCCAAAAGAATACATGTTATAATGAATACATGTTCTAATGATGGGTCCTATAATGGCGCGTGCTCTTCTACATGATAGGGTCATTTAATCTTGTTCCAAAACGCTCAGGACGCATGTACAGTCAGAATGTTCCTAAGACACTTCTCGCTCGCTGAGAAAAGCGTTTTCCCGGCATCGAAACACAAGATGTGAAAAGGTGAATAAAAGCATTTCTAACACAAGAATACATGTTCTAATGATGGGTCCTATAATGGTGCGTGTTCTTCTACATGATAGGGTCATTAATTTTGTTCCAAAACGCTTAGGACGCCACAAGAATACATGTTCTAATGAATACATGTTCTAATGATGGGTCCTATAATGGTGCGTGCTCTTCTACATGATAGGGTCATTTAATCTTGTTCCAAAACGCTCAGGACGCATGTACAGTCAGAATGTTCCTAAGACACTTCTCGCTCGCTGAGAAAAGCGTTTTCCCGGCATCGAAACACAAGATGTGAAAAGGTGAATAAAAGCATTTCTAACACAAGAATACATGTTCTAATGATGGGTCCTATAATGGTGCGTGTTCTTCTACATGATAGGGTCATTAATTTTGTTCCAAAACGCTTAGGACGCCACAAGAATACATGTTCTAATGAATACAGGTTTTAATGATGGGTCCTATAATGGTGCGTGCTCTTCTACATGATAGGGTCATTTAATCTTGTTCCAAAACGCTCAGGACGCATGTACAGTCAGAATGTTCCTAAGACACTACTCGCTCGCTGAGAAAAGCGTTTTCCCGGCATCGAAACACAAGATGTGAAAAGGTGAATAAAAGCATTTCTAACACAAGAATACATGTTCTATTGATGGGTCCTATAATGGTGCGTGTTCTTCTACATGATAGGGTCATTAATTTTGTTCCAAAACGCTTAGGACGCCACAAGAATACATGTTCTAATGAATACATGTTCTAATGATGGGTCCTATAATGGTGCGTGCTCTTCTACATGATAGGGTCATTTAATCTTGTTCCAAAACGCTCAGGACGCATGTACAGTCAGAATGTTCCTAAGACACTTCTCGCTCGCTGAGAAAAGCGTTTTCCCGGCATCGAAACACAAGATGTGAAAAGGTGAATAAAAGCATTTCTAACACAAGAATACATGTTCTAATGATGGGTCCTATAATGGTGCGTGTTCTTCTACATGATAGGGTCATTAATTTTGTTCCAAAACGCTTAGGACGCCACAAGAATACATGTTCTAATGAATACATGTTCTAATGATGGGTCCTATAATGGTGCGTGCTCTTCTACATGATAGGGTCATTTAATCTTGTTCCAAAACGCTCAGGACGCATGTACAGTCAGAATGTTCCTTCTCGCTCGCTGAGAAAAGCGTTTTCCCGGCATCGAAACACAAGATGTGAAAAGGTGAATAAAAGCATTTCTAACACAAGAATACATGTTCTAATGATGGGTCCTATAATGGTGCGTGTTCTTCTACATGATAGGGTCATTAATTTTGTTCCAAAACGCTTAGGACGCCACAAGAATACATGTTCTAATGAATACATGTTCTAATGATGGGTCCTATAATGGTGCGTGCTCTTCTACATGATAGGGTCATTTAATCTTGTTCCAAAACGCTCAGGACGCATGTAGTCAGAATGTTCCTAAGACACTTCTCGCTCGCTGAGAAAAGCGTTTTCCCGGCAGCGAAACACAAGATGTGAAAAGGTGAATAAAAGCATTTCTTACACAAGAATACATGGGTCTAGAATACCTAGAACATGGACTAGTTTAGTTCTGGTGCTCCTAGAGCATGGACTAGTTTTCAGGAGACTTTTAAATTGGATGCTTTAGTCACTCAAACATTTATTAACATATGATTTGGGACTATGGGGTCGAGGTTTGTGTATGGTTTAGATAATGTTGTTATTGTATCTAATTGTGTAAAATGTATGAAAATTTATGAATGTGATATTATAATTATATTTTAACATAGTTTTGTATTGTTTATGATGTATGCTATGTCACCAGGGCACTATTGTAAATAATCCCTGGATAAACAAAGGTAAAATTATATATATATATATTCTGTATATATTATATAATATATAATGGATGTAAGTGCATAGATTGAAGTGATTTTAATAAATTCTAATTTGCCAACACTCCTGACTGATGGTCCACTCTTCCCACCTGAAACACACCTGACTGATGATATAGATTTAAATATACTGACAATATGTTCTATATTTATACATATATAATATGTACTCGGACTGCAAGGAATCTGGGTGTGACCCTGGATGACCAACTGTCGTTTTCCGCACATGTCACATCCGTCACACTCCTGCAGATTCAGGAGGATTCGCCCTTTCCTCACTGATGAAACGGCGCAGGTACTCATCCAGGCCCTGGTCATCTCCCGCCTGGACTACTGCAAGTCCCTCCTCGCTGGGGCCCCGGTGTCAGCCATTAAACCTCTGGAACTTGTCCAGAAAGCTGCTGCTCGCCTGGTGTTCAACCATCCCAAGTTCTCCCACACAACTTCCCTCCTCCGTTCCCTACACTGGCTCCCTGTAGCGGCTCGCATCCAGTTTAAAACTCTGGCGCTAACTTACAGGGCAATGAAAGGAACAGCCCCCTCCTACCTCCAGGCCATGGTCAAACCCTACACCCCCTCCCGACCGTTACGCTCTGCTACCTCGGGGCGACTGGTTGCCCCGTCACTCCGAGGCCCCTGTGGTCGATCGACACGGTCACGACTCTTCTCTGTCCTGACCCCACGGTCACGACTCTTCTCTGTCCTGACCCCACGGTCACGGCTCTTCTCTGTCCTGACCCCACGGTCACGGCTCTTCTCTGTCCTGACCCCACGGTCAGGGCTCTTCTCTGTCCTGGCCCCGCAGTGGTGGAATGAGCTGCCCACTGATGTCAGGACAGCAGAGTCGCTGCCCATCTTTCGTCGCAGGCTCAAAACTCATCTCTTCAAGAAGTACTACAACAATCCTCCCAACTAAGCACTTATTGTATTTTATTGTATTATATTATATTGCACTGTAGGCCTACTTTAGATTGCTATTCTTGCCCTTTGCCTTCAGCACTAGATTATGCTCTTAGTCACTTGTTTTAGAAAGAAGATGCACTTGTGAGTTCTGGCAAGTAGTAGTACATTGGCTTTTCCTACGTTAAATGCAATTATTGTTAGTCGCTTTGGATAAAAGCATCTGCTAAATGACTGTAATGTAATGTAATACATCTGTATTATAAACAGAGGCTTTATCTTTAACAGAGCTTGACAGGTGACAAAGTTATATGACTAATCCACATTACATACATGTAACATGTCCTTAAAGTGACAATCTGAAACTTCCCTGCTCAGTTATTCTTGGCAGGTGTGTCTTTGAACTGCATTTCCCAGAGATGACTTCCAAACCTTGTGTGATGTGGGTGATGCCAGAGTAGGTGTTCGGTGATAGATAGGTGTGTGTGTGTGTGTGTGTGTGTGTGTGTGTGTGTGTGTGTGTGTGTGTGTGTGTGTGTGTGTGTGTGTGTGTGTGTGTGTGTGTGTGTGTGTGTATAAATGTAGTGCTCCTGTGCTGTAGTTAAACTATGGAAACCCATACTGATGTAATCTGGGCTAATCCAGACTGGATTAACCCAGGTTGAACTGGGTGAAAATAGTCTGTAGTCACAGTGACCACAGATACACTCTCTCACCTCTCTTATCCCCCTGTGCGTATGTTGCATGTGACTAATAAAACGTCGAATTTGCATGTGACCTTGAACATCAAGCATGTCAATTGGGAATGTCTTAACTTTTTCCACGCTGTCTGGGGATTTTGTGTGCACACGACCCTGTAGTAAGGAGCTGGCGGGGCGTTTATGTTTGCAAATCCAGGTGTACGAGAACGCGCATTCAACTTAAGAAGGGGAGTGAGAACACTTTGGCGGTTTAGGAACACATTTCCACTCATTCATGAATCCGGTGGGGATCTTTCTTAGGGTTGGTCTTACGAAGTTCGTAAGAAGACAAGAAGACACTTAAGAAAATGTTCAGGAATGAGGACCATTATTTGTAAACCAACAGACAAAGGCGGTGGTTTGGTTCTCATGAACAGAGAGTGTTATGAGAATGCAATCCATTCCCAACTTGAGGACACTATGTACTACTCTAAACTAGACAAGAACCCTACCGTTGCATTCAAACAGGCGAAAGATGTCTTTCTCCATGATGCCCTAATGGAGGGCCATATATCTGTGGCTGCGTTCCGAATCGCATACTTCTACATCTTACTACCAGTACCTACTACAGCTGCCCTTAGAAAGTACGTACTTTGCAATCAGTAGGCATCCAATTGGGACATACTACCTTACTATACATACTAACATACTAACATACTTAAGTATTAACATACTTACATACTACCATACTACCTACAAACACATGTTTTCTCCATCTGGATGTAATTTAATTATAACGAACACCTATATCTAGGCTTACAGTAGCCTATCTATCTCGGTAACTGACGTCGGGTCAAGACGTGGTAGCTGTTAGGTCAAATGCGCAAAATAACAGTATTGTAAATATATTTGTTAGTAAAGATGTGGTGAACGTGGGGGTTTTGCGTTTGGTTTCTGGAACGCATTCAACTGGTAGGCTACTCGTAAACCCTGGAAGTAAATTTGAAGATGGGGCACCAGCTAATGTAGCCAAGTCTGAGCGCAGTAGGCTATATGGCTTCAGCACGATACAAAGAAAAAATAAGCTTGATCGACTTGTGTATCCATACAAAATTGACATAGTCGCCATGAGTAAAGATCACTGATTGCCAATCTTATCCGGACATTAACTATCTTGTGCATAGATAGCGGCAGGTTTGACAGTGTGCGTTCACATGCACAATATACACAATATTTTGTTATTTGAATGATCTTGAATATATATATATTCAAGATCATTCAAATAAGAAAATATCGTGTATGTTTTTAGTTATTTATACCGGCCGCCAGCTGTGAGAGGCTATAGCAGAGGATATGTGCGAAGTGTATTTGAGCTGCCGCCTCAACCGTGCGTAAGAGCAGAGCGCATCAACTCGTGTATTGATACAACTAGTAGCCCATAGCCATTAAAACGGCTTGTAATTGCAATGTATCTGTTAGGGTTTGAGGCTGGTGGAGGTAGGACCCAAAAGCAGACAGCAGGCAAGCAGCGCAGGTTCAAAATTTCGGTTTTAATGTCCAAAATAAACACCGGGGGGAAACGCAGGGGAAACACGAACTAACATTAACAATGAACCGACAGAGAACAAAGGAAACAAGAGGGCATATATACACAGGGAGAACAATCAAGGAACAACGTACAGGTGTGCAACAAGACATAACGAGACACAGGTGCAGACAATCACCCAGACAAGGACATGGAGGGATTCCAACAAGACACCAACACAAGGACACAGGAACAAGGACACAAGGGAAGGGAACAGGGAACAAGGCTGGGACAGGGAATGGGACTGGGCAGAAAACTAGAGGGGGGAACTAGAGGGCCAGGAGAGGAGGGACTGGAGTAACGTGAGACTAGTGAGGGACAGGTGTCTAGTGAGGGGACAGGTGTCTAGAGCTGGGGCTGGGAGGACACAAACCAACATAGAAGACAAGACAACGAACACAAGACCAAACACACAAGGAGGCAGAACAAAACCAAGTGACAATGTGGACAATGTGACCAAAGTGTACAATAGTCTCTGGGGGTAGTGCAGGGGCAGTCACTGGGAGGGGAGGTGCTCAGGGTCCAGGAGGGTCCAGGGGCTCAGGGTGAGGAATCCAGGCTGAGAACAGGTGGTGAGCAGGGCGACCCAGGGGCCCGGGGCAGGGGCGAGGGTCTGGACTGGGAGCAGGGGGTGAGCAGGGCGACCCAGGGGCCCGGGGCAGGGGCGAGGGTCTGGACTGGGAGCAGGTGGTGAGCAGGGCGACCCAGGGGCCCGGGGCAGGGGCGAGGGTCTGGACCGGGAGCAGGGGGTGAGCAGGGCGACCCAGGGGTCCGGGGCAGGGGCGAGGGTCTGGACCGGGAGCAGGGGGTGAGCAGAACGACCCAGGGGCCCGGGGCAGGGGCGAGGGTCTGGACCGGGAGCGAGCAGAGTGGACCACTGGTCCGGGGCGAACAGTCCCACCCCGCCCACATCGCCCTCTTCACTCTCGGCGTTCCTCACAGAAGAAAACAGTGCTTCTTGACAGCAAGTCTTCATGTTTAAAACCATCAATATAAAGCATTATGTACAACGATATTGATATATCTGTGGTTTTTCCTCAATGTGGATTGTTGTGTCTTGTTCCTAAATCTCTGTATTTAGAAAAAAGGAGAATATATGTAAAAAAAAGAAGGGGAAAAAAGAAGAAAATATATATATACATATATATTTTTTATTCTGTATGATTAAAGGGAGAAGACCAGTGGAGTTGGTCTGTGACTGCATAGTACCATTTCTATAGACGTTCTTGTGTTGTCCTGGGGCCTCATTTATCATTGAGGTACGCCATATTTTACACGGTCTTTTTCGCGATTTCAGGCGTACGCCATTTCCCCCCCCCCCCACATTGCGATTTATCAAGCCGAAAGGGCGAAAATTTAGTCGCCTTTCTCCGCGCTTTTGTAGGACACCTCTCAACTTGTCCTACCGATTTACACGGTGTTCTACGCCCTTTTTGAACACAGGGGGAACTGGCGACGCAGGTGGTGCGTCGGTGAATTACTATGTTTGACGGAGAGAATAAATGTAGGCTTATAGCCCAATTCAGCACAAACATATATCGCAATGCAAGATTAGACGTGTCCTCTAACCTGCTCATTCATGGTCCGATATGGATTTGTTCCCCAAACTGAACCTATGCGCTGTCCCAAACCTTTCCGCGCTATATGTCACACACCTAATGCAGGCACTCCATCAAACGGCAATAATTGACCAATTAGATTGTCAGTAATATGTGATCATGTGGACCTGTTTGCTGTTTGGTAAGCATATAAATGACAGTCCTCCTGTGCGTAATGCGAGCCTAAATGAATCCGGCGCTACTCGGCCTACTGGCCGAGATAGAACTCCAAAGAGGTGACGGCGATGGCGACTGCACCCACAAAAGGGCACCATCAGTGAATGAATAGCTCTATGTGAATCGCTAAAATGTGCACACTATAAATACCCAAATCATATGTGACATTCTCATCACAAGTGTAGTGGCACGGTGGCCTGGCTCCACGCATGACTCATTCATCCTGGCGCACAGCAGTGTAGGGGCTAGACTGGAGGCAGGCGCTGCGCGTGACGGCTGGCTTGTTGGTGTGTGCATAGCCAAGATACATATTCTTTGTCTTATTTACTTTAATCTTTATTAGCATTTTCCATCCATACAACGACAATACAATAAAACATAAAAACTTACAATAACAGCTTATGGGTACTTCCATCCATGCAGCTTTTTTTTCTTACTCAAATATGACCATTTTAATATTAGTGGTATCATCACACTTCCTTCTATAATCCATCCATTTTTCCCATCTCCCTTCAAACTTTCCTTCCTGCATCCTCAATGCATAAATAAATCTCATAAATCTCCTCCACAACACCCACCACTGCTCCTTGGTTGGGGGTTCCACCTTATACCAAGCCCTCATTATTGTCTTTTTACTAGCAACCAATAGTACTTTCACTAGGTATCTGTCCCCTCCTTGTACACCATTCTGTTATGTTTGCCAAGATGTATATTCAAAGCTGATAAGAATGAGAACCAGTCAAGACCCCACCACAAAATGAGGACCCAAGCCCTCAGCCCCCTCCCCGTCATGAGGTTTACCAGCGGGGCCAAAGGGCCCACACTGAGGTCATGCGCCAGCTATGAAGACACAAACAAGTAAGGTTCACATTTCTACCATTTTATTGTCTGTTGGTGGGTGACTGTGTGAGGTGTGTGAGTGCGTTTGTGAGTGAATGTGTGAGGTCCGTGAGTGTGGTAGTGAGTGACTGTGTGAGGTCCGTGAGTGTGGTAGTGAGTGACTGTGTGAGGTCCTTGAGTGTGGTAGTGAGTGACTGTGTGAGGTCCGTGAGTGTGGTAGTGAGTGACAGTGTGAGGTCCGTGACAGCATGTGTGAGGGAATGAAGTGCAGTGAGGATGTCCTGTTGGCTCTGGTGGTGTAGTGTGGTGACCTCCACCAACTGCTGAACAACTGCCCCACAACTGCCCCAATCCCTTCTGCCATTTCCCTCTGGGCCTCTAGGGTCATGAGCCTCCAGCACAGCGTCTGATAGGAAGCCCAGCCCTCAGGGACCCTTGAAGCAGGGACGCTGGCAGCCGGAGGTGGAGGCGTGGGCGGTGGAGACGGAGGCGCTGGAGATGGCACTGGAGGTGGAGGCCGGTGCGCTGGAGGTGGAGGCACTGGAGGTCGTGGCACTGGATGTAGAGGCTGCAACCGGCGGGGGCACGACCGTCAGGTCAAGGACCACTGCAGACTCCCCCTCCTCTGAGTCCCACCCCACGTCAGAGTCTGGAGAAACAATTTCAGTCATTTTCTTTGAGTTTGTCTGTTAACTTGATTATGCAAAAACATTTTATTGTGTAGCCATATTCTATTGATATGTTTTTCTGTTGGCAGCCAAATAAATGCTTAAGTGTGATTTACCGGGTGATTTAGATGAGAGTCTTAATTTCCCAGAGGGGAAAATGTTTAATATGGTCTAACATTATGAAGTGGTCATCTGTGTTATCGTTCCCTGTTTTTGGTCCTGAATCAATCATAGCCTACCACAGAATGTGTGGAATGTTTGCTTTCCTCACAGCCACATAATACAGCATGTCCGTGTAGCCTACGCCACATACAGGATGCACGAAACGTACAGTAGGCTACCTAAACTGTAGGAGCAATCAGACAAATGTAGGCTCGTACAAATAGCTTACCTTCCGAAGATGATTTTCTTTCCTCGCGTGGACCTCACCAACAAGCACATGCACCTCCGTCTCCGAAAAGTTTCTCTTCTTTCCGCGTTTTTCCATAAACGTATTTGTCTTTCCTATGCTCCACGCTATATTATGTCGGTTCCTTCCGGGGTATCCACAGCTCATAGTTTTGACCATATATGGTTGAATTTGGGCGTGGAGAGGGCGGAACACGGGGCGCGTGCGCGTACGCTCTCTCCTCCGCCAGTCTCGGATTTCTCGTGCAGGAAAGGGCGTACGACATTTTTGATAGATCCGAAAAGCGTGTAAATATTCTCGTCGTACGCTACACTTCGCATTTTCCGCGTTTTCGTCGTACGCCCTCTTTTACACCAGAATTTACACGCTCTTTGATAAATGAGGCCCCTGGTTTTCTATAGACGTGTTGTTGTTGTTGTTGTTGTTGTTGTTGAGAGAACAGTGGGATTTCACATTCAGATTCACATGCCTTTATTGTTACATCCTTTGTACAGGGTCCTCAACCTCGTAGCAGCGACACAATAACAACACAGATATACTGTAATACCGCATAATAAAAACAATGGCTACAGTGGTAATAACGTCACATACTACCTTACTATACATACTAACATACTAACATACTTAAGTATTAACATACTTACATACTACCATACTACCTACAAACACATGTTTTCTCCATCTGGATGTAATTTAATTATAACGAACACCTATATCTAGGCTTACAGTAGCCTATCTATCTCGGTAACTGACGTCGGGTCAAGACGTGGTAGCTGTTAGGTCAAATGCGCAAAATAACAGTATTGTAAATATATTTGTTAGTAAAGATGTGGTGAACGTGGGGGTTTTGCGTTTGGTTTCTGGAACGCATTCAACTGGTAGGCTACTCGTAAACCCTGGAAGTAAATTTGAAGATGGGGCACCAGCTAATGTAGCCAAGTCTGAGCGCAGTAGGCTATATGGCTTCAGCACGATACAAAGAAAAAATAAGCTTGATCGACTTGTGTATCCATACAAAATTGACATAGTCGCCATGAGTAAAGATCACTGATTGCCAATCTTATCCGGACATTAACTATCTTGTGCATAGATAGCGGCAGGTTTGACAGTGTGCGTTCACATGCACAATATACACAATATTTTGTTATTTGAATGATCTTGAATATATATATATTCAAGATCATTCAAATAAGAAAATATCGTGTATGTTTTTAGTTATTTATACCGGCCGCCAGCTGTGAGAGGCTATAGCAGAGGATATGTGCGAAGTGTATTTGAGCTGCCGCCTCAACCGTGCGTAAGAGCAGAGCGCATCAACTCGTGTATTGATACAACTAGTAGCCCATAGCCATTAAAACGGCTTGTAATTGCAATGTATCTGTTAGGGTTTGAGGCTGGTGGAGGTAGGACCCAAAAGCAGACAGCAGGCAAGCAGCGCAGGTTCAAAATTTCGGTTTTAATGTCCAAAATAAACACCGGGGGGAAACGCAGGGGAAACACGAACTAACATTAACAATGAACCGACAGAGAACAAAGGAAACAAGAGGGCATATATACACAGGGAGAACAATCAAGGAACAACGTACAGGTGTGCAACAAGACATAACGAGACACAGGTGCAGACAATCACCCAGACAAGGACATGGAGGGATTCCAACAAGACACCAACACAAGGACACAGGAACAAGGACACAAGGGAAGGGAACAGGGAACAAGGCTGGGACAGGGAATGGGACTGGGCAGAAAACTAGAGGGGGGAACTAGAGGGCCAGGAGAGGAGGGACTGGAGTAACGTGAGACTAGTGAGGGACAGGTGTCTAGTGAGGGGACAGGTGTCTAGAGCTGGGGCTGGGAGGACACAAACCAACATAGAAGACAAGACAACGAACACAAGACCAAACACACAAGGAGGCAGAACAAAACCAAGTGACAATGTGGACAATGTGACCAAAGTGTACAATAGTCTCTGGGGGTAGTGCAGGGGCAGTCACTGGGAGGGGAGGTGCTCAGGGTCCAGGAGGGTCCAGGGGCTCAGGGTGAGGAATCCAGGCTGAGAACAGGTGGTGAGCAGGGCGACCCAGGGGCCCGGGGCAGGGGCGAGGGTCTGGACTGGGAGCAGGGGGTGAGCAGGGCGACCCAGGGGCCCGGGGCAGGGGCGAGGGTCTGGACTGGGAGCAGGTGGTGAGCAGGGCGACCCAGGGGCCCGGGGCAGGGGCGAGGGTCTGGACCGGGAGCAGGGGGTGAGCAGGGCGACCCAGGGGTCCGGGGCAGGGGCGAGGGTCTGGACCGGGAGCAGGGGGTGAGCAGAACGACCCAGGGGCCCGGGGCAGGGGCGAGGGTCTGGACCGGGAGCGAGCAGAGTGGACCACTGGTCCGGGGCGAACAGTCCGGGGCAGGGACGAGGGTCCAGACTGGGAGCAGGGGGTGAGCCGGGGCGGAAAAACCATAACAGTATCTGTAATATTGGCTAACATTTATGCCCCAAATTGGGATGATTCTCAATTTATGAAGCTGTGTTGTGAATCTTATATAAATTAATCAAATTACCTCGTTAGGGGTCTCTACATTACAGATTTACATTACAGTCATTTAGCAGACGCTTTTATCCAAAGCGACTAACAATAATTGCATTTAACGTAGGAAGAGCCAATGTACTACTACTTGCCAGAACTCACAAGTGCATCTTCTTTCTAAAACAAACAAGTGACTAAGAGCATAATCTAGTGCTGAAGGCAAATCTAACCAGAGAGATTAGATTGATTGTGTCTACTCTGCCCCTAATCACACCCTTACCTTAACCTCTAGAGCACACAGCTATTATGATCAGAAAATCATCATCATCTCTGCAGAGTTTACCTCACAGAATGACAGCTGAGACTTTAGTCAGTCACTCCTAGAGGGAGAGCGCCCTCTAGTGGTCATAGTAGTCATTGCTGATTTGAGCCACCCAGTTCCTGTCATTCTAACAGGGCCGGCGAACCTTGCTTAGTGCAGCTTTGTATTACATGACAGTGTGAAACATATGTGGTTGCTAACTAGAAAGTGAGACATTTGAAAGACTTTGCGGAGAGAAATGTGTACTCTTTCTGAGATATATATTCAGGCCCTGCGACTAGTCTCTCTCTCCTTCCCACTCTCCCTCTCTCTCTCCCCCTCTCTCCTTCCCACCCTCTTTCTCTCTCCCTCCCTCTCTCTCCATCTCTCTCCCCTCACCCACTCATCTCTCTCTCCCTCCCTCTTTCTCTCCATGCCTCTCTCCCTCCCTCTTTCTCCCTCCCTCCCTCCCTCTCCCTCCTCCAGGTGAGAAGTATGAGCTACACGCAGGGACAGACTCTACCCCCAGTGTAGTGGTGCATGTGTGAGGAGGAACCAAAGAATTGCCCCAAACCCCAAATCATCCAGACCCGACGCCCAGACCTGCCGGTGTCACACTGAACTCTGTCCCCAGCGCCCCGCCAGACCTGCCGGTGTCACACTGAACTCAGTCCCCACTCCCCAGCACCACACGCTTCCTCGCAAAGTGCTTTGGAGGAGAGAATGTGAGAATATGACATCATGACCCCCCCCACACACACACAAACACACACATGCAAAACAACACGCACACAGGCAGGGGGGTGACACCATCCAACCACACCTGTTCATGTGCTTTCACATCACATCATTTTTTCTGTTAGCAACACTACACACACACACACACATACACACACACACACACACATACACATACACACAGTCCTTTTCTTTTCAGTCTCCATCCATGCCATCCTGAAGTGTACCCTGAACCCTGTTGCCAGGTCAACCAGTCACCAATGAGAGGCAGCGCTGTGCCTCACCTGCCTCTCAGCTCTGCCTCTGATTGGCTGGTGCTTTTGATGGACACGTGTGAGGTCCTCCCTCGTATCACTGGGGTATGACTTCTGCACCGCAGCACCCTCCCACCCTGACTCTGACCAATCCCAGCACCCGCCTACCCTGGCTCTGATCAATCACAGCACCCGCCCACCCTGTCTCTGACCAATCACAGCACCCGCCCACCCCGCCCACATCGCCCTCTTCACTCTCGGCGTTCCTCACAGAAGAAAACAGTGCTTCTTGACAGCAAGTCTTCATGTTTAAAACCATCAATATAAAGCATTATGTACAACGATATTGATATATCTGTGGTTTTTGCTCAATGTGGATTGTTGTGTCTTGTTCCTAAATCTCTGTATTTAGAAAAAAGGAGAATATATGTAAAAAAAAGAAGGGGAAAAAAGAAGAAAATATATATATACATATATATTTTTTATTCTGTATGATTAAAGGGAGAAGACCAGTGGAGTTGGTCTGTGACTGCATAGTACCATTTCTATAGACGTTCTTGTGTTGTCCTGGGGCCTCA
Organism: Borostomias antarcticus; assembly: GCF_949987555.1. Classification (NCBI taxonomy): domain Eukaryota; kingdom Metazoa; phylum Chordata; class Actinopteri; order Stomiiformes; family Stomiidae; genus Borostomias; species Borostomias antarcticus. The sequence goes on along the minus strand of NC_140265.1, from coordinate 4,437,519 downwards.
TTTATCATTGAGGTACGCCATATTTTACACGGTCTTTTTCGCGATTTCAGGCGTACGCCATTTCCCCCCCCCCCCCACATTGCGATTTATCAAGCCGAAAGGGCGAAAATTTAGTCGCCTTTCTCCGCGCTTTTGTAGGACACCTCTCAACTTGTCCTACCGATTTACACGGTGTTCTACGCCCTTTTTGAACACAGGGGGAACTGGCGACGCAGGTGGTGCGTCGGTGAATTACTATGTTTGACGGAGAGAATAAATGTAGGCTTATAGCCCAATTCAGCACAAACATATATCGCAATGCAAGATTAGACGTGTCCTCTAACCTGCTCATTCATGGTCCGATATGGATTTGTTCCCCAAACTGAACCTATGCGCTGTCCCAAACCTTTCCGCGCTATATGTCACACACCTAATGCAGGCACTCCATCAAACGGCAATAATTGACCAATTAGATTGTCAGTAATATGTGATCATGTGGACCTGTTTGCTGTTTGGTAAGCATATAAATGACAGTCCTCCTGTGCGTAATGCGAGCCTAAATGAATCCGGCGCTACTCGGCCTACTGGCCGAGATAGAACTCCAAAGAGGTGACGGCGATGGCGACTGCACCCACAAAAGGGCACCATCAGTGAATGAATAGCTCTATGTGAATCGCTAAAATGTGCACACTATAAATACCCAAATCATATGTGACATTCTCATCACAAGTGTAGTGGCACGGTGGCCTGGCTCCACGCATGACTCATTCATCCTGGCGCACAGCAGTGTAGGGGCTAGACTGGAGGCAGGCGCTGCGCGTGACGGCTGGCTTGTTGGTGTGTGCATAGCCAAGATACATATTCTTTGTCTTATTTACTTTAATCTTTATTAGCATTTTCCATCCATACAACGACAATACAATAAAACATAAAAACTTACAATAACAGCTTATGGGTACTTCCATCCATGCAGCTTTTTTTTCTTACTCAAATATGACCATTTTAATATTAGTGGTATCATCACACTTCCTTCTATAATCCATCCATTTTTCCCATCTCCCTTCAAACTTTCCTTCCTGCATCCTCAATGCATAAATAAATCTCATAAATCTCCTCCACAACACCCACCACTGCTCCTTGGTTGGGGGTTCCACCTTATACCAAGCCCTCATTATTGTCTTTTTACTAGCAACCAATAGTACTTTCACTAGGTATCTGTCCCCTCCTTGTACACCATTCTGTTATGTTTGCCAAGATGTATATTCAAAGCTGATAAGAATGAGAACCAGTCAAGACCCCACCACAAAATGAGGACCCAAGCCCTCAGCCCCCTCCCCGTCATGAGGTTTACCAGCGGGGCCAAAGGGCCCACACTGAGGTCATGCGCCAGCTATGAAGACACAAACAAGTAAGGTTCACATTTCTACCATTTTATTGTCTGTTGGTGGGTGACTGTGTGAGGTGTGTGAGTGCGTTTGTGAGTGAATGTGTGAGGTCCGTGAGTGTGGTAGTGAGTGACTGTGTGAGGTCCGTGAGTGTGGTAGTGAGTGACTGTGTGAGGTCCTTGAGTGTGGTAGTGAGTGACTGTGTGAGGTCCGTGAGTGTGGTAGTGAGTGACAGTGTGAGGTCCGTGACAGCATGTGTGAGGGAATGAAGTGCAGTGAGGATGTCCTGTTGGCTCTGGTGGTGTAGTGTGGTGACCTCCACCAACTGCTGAACAACTGCCCCACAACTGCCCCAATCCCTTCTGCCATTTCCCTCTGGGCCTCTAGGGTCATGAGCCTCCAGCACAGCGTCTGATAGGAAGCCCAGCCCTCAGGGACCCTTGAAGCAGGGACGCTGGCAGCCGGAGGTGGAGGCGTGGGCGGTGGAGACGGAGGCGCTGGAGATGGCACTGGAGGTGGAGGCCGGTGCGCTGGAGGTGGAGGCACTGGAGGTCGTGGCACTGGATGTAGAGGCTGCAACCGGCGGGGGCACGACCGTCAGGTCAAGGACCACTGCAGACTCCCCCTCCTCTGAGTCCCACCCCACGTCAGAGTCTGGAGAAACAATTTCAGTCATTTTCTTTGAGTTTGTCTGTTAACTTGATTATGCATTAAACATTTTATTGTGTAGCCATATTCTATTGATATGTTTTTCTGTTGGCAGCCAAATAAATGCTTAAGTGTGATTTACCGGGTGATTTAGATGAGAGTCTTAATTTCCCAGAGGGGAAAATGTTTAATATGGTCTAACATTATGAAGTGGTCATCTGTGTTATCGTTCCCTGTTTTTGGTCCTGAATCAATCATAGCCTACCACAGAATGTGTGGAATGTTTGCTTTCCTCACAGCCACATAATACAGCATGTCCGTGTAGCCTACGCCACATACAGGATGCACGAAACGTACAGTAGGCTACCTAAACTGTAGGAGCAATCAGACAAATGTAGGCTCGTACAAATAGCTTACCTTCCGAAGATGATTTTCTTTCCTCGCGTGGACCTCACCAACAAGCACATGCACCTCCGTCTCCGAAAAGTTTCTCTTCTTTCCGCGTTTTTCCATAAACGTATTTGTCTTTCCTATGCTCCACGCTATATTATGTCGGTTCCTTCCGGGGTATCCACAGCTCATAGTTTTGACCATATATGGTTGAATTTGGGCGTGGAGAGGGCGGAACACGGGGCGCGTGCGCGTACGCTCTCTCCTCCGCCAGTCTCGGATTTCTCGTGCAGGAAAGGGCGTACGACATTTTTGATAGATCCGAAAAGCGTGTAAATATTCTCGTCGTACGCTACACTTCGCATTTTCCGCGTTTTCGTCGTACGCCCTCTTTTACACCAGAATTTACACGCTCTTTGATAAATGAGGCCCCTGGTTTTCTATAGACGTGTTGTTGTTGTTGTTGTTGTTGAGAGAACAGTGGGATTTCACATTCAGATTCACATGCCTTTATTGTTACATCCTTTGTACAGGGTCCTCAACCTCGTAGCAGCGACACAATAACAACACAGATATACTGTAATACCGCATAATAAAAACAATGGCTACAGTGGTAATAACGTCACATACTACCTTACTATACATACTAACATACTAACATACTTAAGTATTAACATACTTACATACTACCATACTACCTACAAACACATGTTTTCTCCATCTGGATGTAATTTAATTATAACGAACACCTATATCTAGGCTTACAGTAGCCTATCTATCTCGGTAACTGACGTCGGGTCAAGACGTGGTAGCTGTTAGGTCAAATGCGCAAAATAACAGTATTGTAAATATATTTGTTAGTAAAGATGTGGTGAACGTGGGGGTTTTGCGTTTGGTTTCTGGAACGCATTCAACTGGTAGGCTACTCGTAAACCCTGGAAGTAAATTTGAAGATGGGGCACCAGCTAATGTAGCCAAGTCTGAGCGCAGTAGGCTATATGGCTTCAGCACGATACAAAGAAAAAATAAGCTTGATCGACTTGTGTATCCATACAAAATTGACATAGTCGCCATGAGTAAAGATCACTGATTGCCAATCTTATCCGGACATTAACTATCTTGTGCATAGATAGCGGCAGGTTTGACAGTGTGCGTTCACATGCACAATATACACAATATTTTGTTATTTGAATGATCTTGAATATATATATATTCAAGATCATTCAAATAAGAAAATATCGTGTATGTTTTTAGTTATTTATACCGGCCGCCAGCTGTGAGAGGCTATAGCAGAGGATATGTGCGAAGTGTATTTGAGCTGCCGCCTCAACCGTGCGTAAGAGCAGAGCGCATCAACTCGTGTATTGATACAACTAGTAGCCCATAGCCATTAAAACGGCTTGTAATTGCAATGTATCTGTTAGGGTTTGAGGCTGGTGGAGGTAGGACCCAAAAGCAGACAGCAGGCAAGCAGCGCAGGTTCAAAATTTCGGTTTTAATGTCCAAAATAAACACCGGGGGGAAACGCAGGGGAAACACGAACTAACATTAACAATGAACCGACAGAGAACAAAGGAAACAAGAGGGCATATATACACAGGGAGAACAATCAAGGAACAACGTACAGGTGTGCAACAAGACATAACGAGACACAGGTGCAGACAATCACCCAGACAAGGACATGGAGGGATTCCAACAAGACACCAACACAAGGACACAGGAACAAGGACACAAGGGAAGGGAACAGGGAACAAGGCTGGGACAGGGAATGGGACTGGGCAGAAAACTAGAGGGGGGAACTAGAGGGCCAGGAGAGGAGGGACTGGAGTAACGTGAGACTAGTGAGGGACAGGTGTCTAGTGAGGGGACAGGTGTCTAGAGCTGGGGCTGGGAGGACACAAACCAACATAGAAGACAAGACAACGAACACAAGACCAAACACACAAGGAGGCAGAACAAAACCAAGTGACAATGTGGACAATGTGACCAAAGTGTACAATAGTCTCTGGGGGTAGTGCAGGGGCAGTCACTGGGAGGGGAGGTGCTCAGGGTCCAGGAGGGTCCAGGGGCTCAGGGTGAGGAATCCAGGCTGAGAACAGGTGGTGAGCAGGGCGACCCAGGGGCCCGGGGCAGGGGCGAGGGTCTGGACTGGGAGCAGGGGGTGAGCAGGGCGACCCAGGGGCCCGGGGCAGGGGCGAGGGTCTGGACTGGGAGCAGGTGGTGAGCAGGGCGACCCAGGGGCCCGGGGCAGGGGCGAGGGTCTGGACCGGGAGCAGGGGGTGAGCAGGGCGACCCAGGGGTCCGGGGCAGGGGCGAGGGTCTGGACCGGGAGCAGGGGGTGAGCAGAACGACCCAGGGGCCCGGGGCAGGGGCGAGGGTCTGGACCGGGAGCGAGCAGAGTGGACCACTGGTCCGGGGCGAACAGTCCGGGGCAGGGACGAGGGTCCAGACTGGGAGCAGGGGGTGAGCCGGGGCGGAAAAACCATAACAGTATCTGTAATATTGGCTAACATTTATGCCCCAAATTGGGATGATTCTCAATTTATGAAGCTGTGTTGTGAATCTTATATAAATTAATCAAATTACCTCGTTAGGGGTCTCTACATTACAGATTTACATTACAGTCATTTAGCAGACGCTTTTATCCAAAGCGACTAACAATAATTGCATTTAACGTAGGAAGAGCCAATGTACTACTACTTGCCAGAACTCACAAGTGCATCTTCTTTCTAAAACAAACAAGTGACTAAGAGCATAATCTAGTGCTGAAGGCAAATCTAACCAGAGAGATTAGATTGATTGTGTCTACTCTGCCCCTAATCACACCCTTACCTTAACCTCTAGAGCACACAGCTATTATGATCAGAAAATCATCATCATCTCTGCAGAGTTTACCTCACAGAATGACAGCTGAGACTTTAGTCAGTCACTCCTAGAGGGAGAGCGCCCTCTAGTGGTCATAGTAGTCATTGCTGATTTGAGCCACCCAGTTCCTGTCATTCTAACAGGGCCGGCGAACCTTGCTTAGTGCAGCTTTGTATTACATGACAGTGTGAAACATATGTGGTTGCTAACTAGAAAGTGAGACATTTGAAAGACTTTGCGGAGAGAAATGTGTACTCTTTCTGAGATATATATTCAGGCCCTGCGACTAGTCTCTCTCTCCTTCCCACTCTCCCTCTCTCTCTCCCCCTCTCTCCTTCCCACCCTCTTTCTCTCTCCCTCCCTCTCTCTCCATCTCTCTCCCCTCACCCACTCATCTCTCTCTCCCTCCCTCTTTCTCTCCATGCCTCTCTCCCTCCCTCTTTCTCCCTCCCTCCCTCCCTCTCCCTCCTCCAGGTGAGAAGTATGAGCTACACGCAGGGACAGACTCTACCCCCAGTGTAGTGGTGCATGTGTGAGGAGGAACCAAAGAATTGCCCCAAACCCCAAATCATCCAGACCCGACGCCCAGACCTGCCGGTGTCACACTGAACTCTGTCCCCAGCGCCCCGCCAGACCTGCCGGTGTCACACTGAACTCAGTCCCCACTCCCCAGCACCACACGCTTCCTCGCAAAGTGCTTTGGAGGAGAGAATGTGAGAATATGACATCATGACCCCCCCCACACACACACAAACACACACATGCAAAACAACACGCACACAGGCAGGGGGGTGACACCATCCAACCACACCTGTTCATGTGCTTTCACATCACATCATTTTTTCTGTTAGCAACACTACACACACACACACACATACACACACACACACACACATACACATACACACAGTCCTTTTCTTTTCAGTCTCCATCCATGCCATCCTGAAGTGTACCCTGAACCCTGTTGCCAGGTCAACCAGTCACCAATGAGAGGCAGCGCTGTGCCTCACCTGCCTCTCAGCTCTGCCTCTGATTGGCTGGTGCTTTTGATGGACACGTGTGAGGTCCTCCCTCGTATCACTGGGGTATGACTTCTGCACCGCAGCACCCTCCCACCCTGACTCTGACCAATCCCAGCACCCGCCTACCCTGGCTCTGATCAATCACAGCACCCGCCCACCCTGTCTCTGACCAATCACAGCACCCGCCCACCCCGCCCACATCGCCCTCTTCACTCTCGGCGTTCCTCACAGAAGAAAACAGTGCTTCTTGACAGCAAGTCTTCATGTTTAAAACCATCAATATAAAGCATTATGTACAACGATATTGATATATCTGTGGTTTTTCCTCAATGTGGATTGTTGTGTCTTGTTCCTAAATCTCTGTATTTAGAAAAAAGGAGAATATATGTAAAAAAAAGAAGGGGAAAAAAGAAGAAAATATATATATACATATATATTTTTTATTCTGTATGATTAAAGGGAGAAGACCAGTGGAGTTGGTCTGTGACTGCATAGTACCATTTCTATAGACGTTCTTGTGTTGTCCTGGGGCCTCATTTATCATTGAGGTACGCCATATTTTACACGGTCTTTTTCGCGATTTCAGGCGTACGCCATTTCCCCCCCCCCCCCACATTGCGATTTATCAAGCCGAAAGGGCGAAAATTTAGTCGCCTTTCTCCGCGCTTTTGTAGGACACCTCTCAACTTGTCCTACCGATTTACACGGTGTTCTACGCCCTTTTTGAACACAGGGGGAACTGGCGACGCAGGTGGTGCGTCGGTGAATTACTATGTTTGACGGAGAGAATAAATGTAGGCTTATAGCCCAATTCAGCACAAACATATATCGCAATGCAAGATTAGACGTGTCCTCTAACCTGCTCATTCATGGTCCGATATGGATTTGTTCCCCAAACTGAACCTATGCGCTGTCCCAAACCTTTCCGCGCTATATGTCACACACCTAATGCAGGCACTCCATCAAACGGCAATAATTGACCAATTAGATTGTCAGTAATATGTGATCATGTGGACCTGTTTGCTGTTTGGTAAGCATATAAATGACAGTCCTCCTGTGCGTAATGCGAGCCTAAATGAATCCGGCGCTACTCGGCCTACTGGCCGAGATAGAACTCCAAAGAGGTGACGGCGATGGCGACTGCACCCACAAAAGGGCACCATCAGTGAATGAATAGCTCTATGTGAATCGCTAAAATGTGCACACTATAAATACCCAAATCATATGTGACATTCTCATCACAAGTGTAGTGGCACGGTGGCCTGGCTCCACGCATGACTCATTCATCCTGGCGCACAGCAGTGTAGGGGCTAGACTGGAGGCAGGCGCTGCGCGTGACGGCTGGCTTGTTGGTGTGTGCATAGCCAAGATACATATTCTTTGTCTTATTTACTTTAATCTTTATTAGCATTTTCCATCCATACAACGACAATACAATAAAACATAAAAACTTACAATAACAGCTTATGGGTACTTCCATCCATGCAGCTTTTTTTTCTTACTCAAATATGACCATTTTAATATTAGTGGTATCATCACACTTCCTTCTATAATCCATCCATTTTTCCCATCTCCCTTCAAACTTTCCTTCCTGCATCCTCAATGCATAAATAAATCTCATAAATCTCCTCCACAACACCCACCACTGCTCCTTGGTTGGGGGTTCCACCTTATACCAAGCCCTCATTATTGTCTTTTTACTAGCAACCAATAGTACTTTCACTAGGTATCTGTCCCCTCCTTGTACACCATTCTGTTATGTTTGCCAAGATGTATATTCAAAGCTGATAAGAATGAGAACCAGTCAAGACCCCACCACAAAATGAGGACCCAAGCCCTCAGCCCCCTCCCCGTCATGAGGTTTACCAGCGGGGCCAAAGGGCCCACACTGAGGTCATGCGCCAGCTATGAAGACACAAACAAGTAAGGTTCACATTTCTACCATTTTATTGTCTGTTGGTGGGTGACTGTGTGAGGTGTGTGAGTGCGTTTGTGAGTGAATGTGTGAGGTCCGTGAGTGTGGTAGTGAGTGACTGTGTGAGGTCCGTGAGTGTGGTAGTGAGTGACTGTGTGAGGTCCTTGAGTGTGGTAGTGAGTGACTGTGTGAGGTCCGTGAGTGTGGTAGTGAGTGACAGTGTGAGGTCCGTGACAGCATGTGTGAGGGAATGAAGTGCAGTGAGGATGTCCTGTTGGCTCTGGTGGTGTAGTGTGGTGACCTCCACCAACTGCTGAACAACTGCCCCACAACTGCCCCAATCCCTTCTGCCATTTCCCTCTGGGCCTCTAGGGTCATGAGCCTCCAGCACAGCGTCTGATAGGAAGCCCAGCCCTCAGGGACCCTTGAAGCAGGGACGCTGGCAGCCGGAGGTGGAGGCGTGGGCGGTGGAGACGGAGGCGCTGGAGATGGCACTGGAGGTGGAGGCCGGTGCGCTGGAGGTGGAGGCACTGGAGGTCGTGGCACTGGATGTAGAGGCTGCAACCGGCGGGGGCACGACCGTCAGGTCAAGGACCACTGCAGACTCCCCCTCCTCTGAGTCCCACCCCACGTCAGAGTCTGGAGAAACAATTTCAGTCATTTTCTTTGAGTTTGTCTGTTAACTTGATTATGCATTAAACATTTTATTGTGTAGCCATATTCTATTGATATGTTTTTCTGTTGGCAGCCAAATAAATGCTTAAGTGTGATTTACCGGGTGATTTAGATGAGAGTC